>NC_092336.1:85782717-86083152 GCF_046630445.1 Rutidosis leptorrhynchoides | reverse complement strand
TCATATAAGTAAAAATATCACATTTCAATCATAATATAAGTTTTACAAAATGGGGCCCACATCGACCGTTTTACGAGTTTCGTTCAAAAGAATAAAAGTTCGACCATAAGAGTTTTAATTTCCAAACGACACTATGAGCATGGTGTTTGGGGGTTGAACTACCCAAATCTCGGTCAAACTCCAAAAGCACTTGCATCCCAAAAGCGTCACCTAACAACCAAACGGGATCTCTAGTCCAACCGAATGCCCTTACCCTTATCAACGCCGGAGCCTATAAAAAGATAAACAACGAGAGGGTAAGCAAAGCTTAGTGAATGCAATAATTACATACACACATATAATATACCTACATGTAATCACTTACACACATACCGCAAACGTGCTAGCAACACATTTAGCTTATCATCATAAGTACAAGGCTAATAGACTCCCATACCCCAAGCTAGCACAACAATAGCATATATATAGCTCAAACAATATAATATGCTTACGTTACAACACATTGACCATTATTAACCATAACACATACAAGGGAACGGTACTCGCACAATAACCGTTGGTACTCGTACAATGACCGTTAGTATGCACTAACCCCCTAGGTGGACGTCCGTACTTACCGAACCACCCTTCACGCACATGTGGTCCCCATCGTATAAAAGAGTAGTGAATCCACACGCCCGAATAACACTATAGTGAATCCACACGCCCGGATAACACTAACCACAAGCCCGCAAGAAAATACACTATATACGCACATATATAATTATTCCACTCACCTTAACGCCTTGGTGAGAAATCAAACTCGTAACCTTCAACGTGACGTACCTATTACATTAGACATACAAATCAATCACCCAATCAAGTTGGTCAACCAACTCACACACCATTCAAGCGTCTTTTTGACCCATTTTAAGATCAACACACCCTTTTGGGTCATCCATATACCCAAATAACACCCATTTACCAATTAGCTAGGTGTGCTAGTAATTTACTAACCAATTGGGACTCATAAACATCAATTAACACTTTAAAACCCTATGTTAGTTACCATTGAGTCTTAATGACTCAATCTTACCCAAGAACACCCAAAATCATCACATATGAGTTTTATGTTCATCATTAATCCAAACCCTAACCCTTAAACCAATTAAAACAAGGAAATCAAGATTAGAGCTTACCACCACAATTACAACGTAGCTAGTGATGGGATGAACAACTTTAAAGCACGCGATTTGACCCGAAGGCAACTTCTTCCTCTTGGATTTAAGCTTTCTCTCACTTAAAGGGTTTCTCACTCTAGAATTGAATGGGAGAGATGATAAGGTTGGTGGAGTGTTGAATATGCCTTCAACCACCATCCAAGCTGGCCTTTACAGCCCCAACTCGTCCCCATGTGAAAAGACAAGATTACCCCTCATTTAAACTTTTAAACAAAAGCTGGAATTCGTCAACAGTAGCAGTGCGCGGCGCACACCACTACATGTGCACGTCGCGCACAAAGAGCTGGGCAGAATCTGACTTTGGTTTAATTCCACAAAAGTGCCCATACTTTATGTAACATAATTACACTGTTGTACAATACTGATTAGGGTCTTACATGGTGGCGGAGCTGAGAAGGCAATGGTGGCGGATTTGAGATGGTGGCGGCTCAGATTATGGTAATGAGATTATTATAAGTCCTTAAAAAACGAGAATTCAAATTCGTTTCTAAGATATTGAAGTATCATTCATCAAATAGGAAGAGTGTCCGACTTCTCCTCTGTGGGAATTAATATGGATTTCAGTAGAAACACAAACATAATTGATTTTGTATGGGTTCATTTTGGGTAGTGTGAGTGGGATCTACAATGTTTTAACAAAATTTGGAGTTGTGTTAATATGTTGGGATCAACAATGACATAAATGGATGATTTAATTGTGTTCATATAATTTGTTCGTATCTGATTTTTTATTTATTTATCAAAATCATGTGTTGCAAAATGGTTATTTGACAAACAATAAATTTGAACAACCCAGATAGAATTGAATGCAAATAATGGGGTAGATATTCTATGGAAATTTGATACATATGCAGTTGGGTTTCAATGGATGAAATTAACTTCTAAAAGGGTATCGTATGAAATTAAATTAAATTGAGATGGTGAGTGTTAAAGATGGAGAAGATGAATGGAGCAGGTTGGTATGAGAAAGGGTAGTGGTTAGAAGTAAATTAAATAAATTATCCTCCCATGTCAGGCGCATAATTGGACTTAATGGTAAAAGTTAACGATTATTTGATGGAGGGATGTCTCACGTTAAAAGTTACAATTATATGGATGAGTTAAGAAAGAAAAAAAAGGTTTTGTGACGAAGAGTGAAATTTGAGTAAAAGTTAATGCACGAATCGCGTATTTTTGTAAAAAAAAAAAAAAAAAAAAAGGTTCAATCGCCTAATAATTTCACTTTTTTCATAGTAGGTTTTGGGTTTTTAACTCTTTTATAATAAAACGTTTTTTGGTATATCTCGATAGCCGACTTGCTTTGCGAGTGTGCAACTACCCGCTTTGTGGGCATTTCAAAGATATTGCGAGTGAGCCTTTGTGGTCACGAGAAGTTTTTTTTTTTTTTTTAGCTTGGTGAATTCGAACTCATAACCTTTTCTTTAAAATAGTGCACCCTAGGGGTCTAATTGAGCCGATCTATTTGCAAACTACTCGAGCTTGACTCGTGAAAAGTTCGATTCGAGCAGAGCTTAAATGAGCTCGAGCCCGATCTTGAACTTTTTTGAAGCTCGTTTAGTAATTAAGTCCGAGCTCAAGCTTCATATTTCGAGCTCGAACAAGCTCACGAGCTTAAACGAGCTTTTAATTTATATGTAGTAAATATATTATTTGTAATATTATAAAATATAATTTATAATTATGATTGTATAATACTTAATATTATATTATATAAATAATAATTAACGTAATAATAATAGTGAATTATAGTACATGTAGATATATAAAAACTACACACACAATTATCAGAAATATAATTAAATTAGATAATATAAAAAAATAGTATAGTGTAATTAACGAGTCAATTTCGAGCTGAGCTTGAGCTCGAGTTTGTGAAATATTAAACGAACAGACATCGAGCTAAAATATTAGGATCAATTTGAGCTGAAGTTGAGCTTTTTGAAATCTAAATGAGTCAAGATCGAGCTTAGCTTGATTCGGTTTGGCTCGTTTACACCCCTAGCCTAGTAGACCCTAACTCCACAATAGAGATGATTACAATGAAAAGTAGTACGATATCATTTTCTTACTTGCACAATGACAATCTAGACTCCATCTAAACCGCAATATAGTTGTAAACATAAACATAAACAATATTAGTAAAATAGAGTCGTGAGTGCGTTTAATTGTCCAACTTGTAATCCTGGGGAAAATATCACGTGTATAGTATATTTCAACTCGTCAACGCGCGCTAATCCAACATAATTCACCATATATTCTATTTACTAATAGTGATTAATTAAATCATGCACAATAACTTCTTCATATTTCTTTTTCTTTTTTGTATTTTGAATCATACATAGTTTGATGGCCCACTTAATATACCATGTAAAATGTTTAGATGCTACTACACAAACAAATTATTTTGCTCTGATTCAACTTGTTTTCTCCCTCAAGTATAAGTTGCTAGTCTGACTCTTTTTATAAGATGCAAGATAAGACTGAGATATAATATTTGTACTACGAAAGATAAATTCTTGAAACTAATTTTGTTGGAAAGAATGTCTATTATGTATAATTATTTTGATATGATCTTATTGTCTAATATAATAAGATTGTTGTACAATCAGCAACATATGGAGACTTAATATTCAACTATTGTGAAAACAAACATATTGGATGTTTGTGTCTCATTTTTGACACACATTCCTTTGTTGATGATTTTACTAAATAATCAACTAATAATTTTATTATTGGAATCTACAAATAGGATAGTAAATGAGAAGCATGAAATGTTAAACTAAATATTTTATATATATATATATATATATATATATATATATATATATATATATATATATATATATATATATATATATATATATATAATATTTAGGTATTACACTTTATTTGTTGATGACCTCCTTAATAGATCTTACCTGTATAACAACTTGCAACAAAATTTGAAGAAATATAGTAGACATATAAATTTATATTATCTACGACATATTTATAATTATCGAATGTAATTATATATTTAATAAATAAATCAACTATGATTAAGCTTCATCACCATGTATTCATCTGCATCTACAAAATCATACACTCTACTAACATTGGTATATTTGTGGAGGAATGCATGATGGATTAGCAATCCAATTGATATCTACCACATTCTAGTAAAATTGTTATTTGCATGAATGCACATAATTCATCAGTTGTATACTTATATATATATATATATATATATATATATATATATATATATATATATATATATATATATATATAGTGGTAGGATCAAGAGGGAAGTAACCATTCGGGAGGAAGCAAAAACTTTTTTTTTTCATTTTTTGAAAAAACTTTGTTCACGAACATTATAGATGAGATGAAAATATGAACATTTAGTAGAGACACTTTGTGATAAATGTTTTATTTTGGCGGGAAAACGCTCGAAGAAGTAATATATAACAATTATCGTGTTTTTCGAGCGTATTTTGAGGTTTTAGCTATTGGGGTTTAGATATTAGGGTTTAGATATTAGGGTTTATAGGGTTTAGATATTAGAGTTTAGAAATTTAGGGTTTAGGGTTTAGATTTAGGGTTTAGATTTAGGATTTAGATTGAGTTTTAAACACGAACGGTTTAGAGTTTAGGGTTTAGGGTTTAGGGTTTGGTGTTTTGGGTTTATGGAATAAACTCAAAACACCAAACCCTAAACCCTAAACCCTAAACTCTAAATCGGGCTAAATTTTACTTCACAAAACATGAAAAAAAAACGTTCATATTCTTCACGAACAATATTATCTTGAATGTTATTTTTGTCGATCGTTTTCCCGCCTAAATAATAACATTCATCACGAAGTGTCTCTTCTAAATGTTCATATTTTCGTGTGATCTTGATGCCGGGAAAAAAAATTCAAAAAAACGAAAAAAAAAAAAAATTTTTGCTTCCCCCCGCTTCCCCCCGATTGGTTACTTCCCCATTGATCCTGCCCATATTTTTTTTGCCCATATATATTACAAAATCAGTTTCTTGTGATCATTAATATTATGGTTAATGAGAAGTCACAAACATTTAATATTAATTAGTTAAAATATTATAAAGTTCTAATATCAATTAATGAAACATTAGTTTCTTATAACCTATAATAATATTATATTATTAATATATATATATATATATATATATATATATATATATATATATATATATATATATATATATATATTAATTATTATGGCTAATAAGAAGTTACTACACGTAATTGTAATAATTCTAATATTGTATGAAGTAATTTACAGGGGTTAGTAAAATTTTCTTTTTTACCATTGTTACGATTATGACTAATATAAATTATCAACATATAAATTAATTAATTTATTGTATGATTTAAGCTATATAGAGATCTTCTTTCATTTGTAGTAACATGTATAAGTGACTTGAAAATCTAGGAATGCAAGAGGCGCTTTAATATTATGGACATTTAAATAAGATTTTAAATTGATGCAAATGAAAGAATTTTATACAACATTTAAACAATTGTTATCATTTATCATTATGTATGACAAAACTAATAAAAATATAATATTATTAGAAATATTTGTAACAAAACTCTTGAAAATTTTATATGACCATAACAATCAATAGTTTTTTATTTTTTATCTTCATTTATTGTAGGATAAATTATACTCGTAATAAATTTCATGAAACTCAACTATTAGAGTACACAATTCAAATAATCATTATTATTTATCATTATTTATGACCAAAGTAACCATATATATATATATATATATATATATATATATATATATATATATATATATATATATATATATATATATATATATATAATGACCAAAGTAACCATATATATATATATATATATATATATATATATATATATATATATATATATATATAGAGAGAGAGAGAGAGAGAGAGAGAGAGAGAGAGAGAGAGAGAGAGGTGAGTTCAATTAAGAACCATTAAAAAAGAAAGAACTAAAATAACCAATTTAAACCTTTAAATATGAACTTAAATTAATTAGATGGATGGCTGTGATTAAGTGTGTAATTTATCATATTAAAAACAGTAAATAAAAATGAAAGGGGTACATCTAGAAAACAAAAAAGACGGTGCAGTTGATTAAAAAAACACCCGTATCAGCAGTTGAGGAAGATCGTGGGTGGTTTCAAAAAACAAAATAACGATTATAAAACAACGATTAATTAATTGGGTACATATGCATCGTAATCATTATAATTCGAAGATTGTTCACTATAGAAGAAGAACAATTGGTCAAACATTTGAAATTAATTATAACCCATAACCAAAAATACTACTCGGCAATTAATTATAACCCAAAATACTAATAGGCAATTAATCAATTGAAATTTGTTTGATGATATGATACTGTATGAATCTTTGAAATTAGATATGGGCGATGTGTTTAATTGAATCTCCATAACCGCTAATCTATAATACAGTTTCATAACCGCCAAATTGGGGACTTCTTATAAGAAAACTAGATTTATGAGCCCGTGCGTTGCACGGGTACTCATCCGCAAACATTATTGGTTATTAATATTATATATGAAATAACGATATTATATGAATAGTGTCAAAAATACTATTGTAGTAGAATTAGTAAAATACGTTTTTGTAAACTTGACATACGTTTGTAAAACTTTGATAAATTATAGTTCATACATAGTTTTTAAGAGCTCGTGCGTTGCACGACTATAAAAAATAGTTTCCCTAACATAATTATGTCATTGTGTAAAGTACCTGATATACAGAAAACAATGTTGACAACATCAATATCGTACCATTAGGAATCATAAGCCTAAGAGCCTGTTAATCCTCATCAGAATCATGTAAATGGAATTGAACGCTCGATATAAGCACGAAGTATTAAACAATAACCTCGTAAAAGTTTATAAACTCATCGCTAAATATATGGTGCAAATGGAAACTAACTAATTTTTTCATATTCATAAACAATACTCCTTTCATCGGTGATGATAACAATATAATTTAGATAGTAAACTAATACGTTAATGTTGATACATATTGTATGTGTTATACATTAAGTACGCAATTAAACGTCTTTTATTACATTTGAAATCTTTTTGTAAATAAGCAAACTGCAAAATCACTCCCGAAAAACTTTATTACTGATTTTGTTAGTGTTATAACCAAGTTAAACTAAAAATATTAATCTAACAACTATGAATGAATGCAGTTACATGTTGTAAGATAAGTAATTGGTACTTGAACGATCGATCAATAACCCGCAATTTACTTTAGATAGGTCAACCAACTCTCTAATGATAGGAAGATGACTGATCCTTAATAATCAGTTTATATAAAAACTAATTGCAATTTCACAGAATAAATATACAAAATTTTGAACTCATATGAACTTTAGTAACAATACAATGTGACTAAATTTGGTAATACACAGAAACCGACCTCACCCATATGTTTAACATGCAAACTCAATATGAACCTCCTTTTGCTCCGTTAACAACCCGCATCTTTCTTCAAAAGCAAGAATGTTAAAAGATAATTAGTATGCAAATGAATTTATAGTTTAAACCTCACTTATACTTTATTCTAACATAAGTATATAGTGTTCATTTATGTTAGACAGTACAAATGCAAAAATGCAAATGTGTTACAAATTTAAACATAATATTGAATATTTATTAATACAAATTTTACAGTTTAAATATTAACAAATAGAAACTTGACTTTATAATGCAAGTGTATAGCAAGTATACTTCCACAGAGCAATCAATAGGCATGTTGAAGATGGTACAAAACAAATAACCACCAACATACATGAGAAAGTGATAAACTGTCAATGAATCGATCAATATTTGTTATTAGTCAATGAAAAGTTATAAGTGACTGCTTGCATATGTACATAATAGCCATCAAAGACTCCAGTTTCTTAAGTGTTTATCTTTGAGAAAAATCGTTTATCCATACCTTTGTGTATATTGGCTTGAACAGTTACCGATATATCAACTTCAATGCTGGTCTTTCTAAAAAAACCTTTCTCATTTGACCCTGCATTAGAATTGACATCTTTAACTCAACTACCAATAAAAAAACCCAACTCAATACAATCAAAATTGGTGACCAAATTAGTAAAATTATACCGAGGTCACATTTTGTAAAAGAGAACAACCATTTTGTAAAGAACCCATCATTTTTTAACCCATTATCACTTCACTTCACTACTGTTTGATACATAGGACCATTATAAACATTAATAATAGCATCTTTAATTTATGAACACACAACTGATAATGCGTAGTGGTTTAAATGGATATTAAAAATTCAGCATCGTTTCAATGGTATCGAGTGAAAGCCGATATCTAAAAAATTCCATATTGACAATACCTATAATCATTAAAGATAGTCAAATGGTCCAGTTGGGTACATGATCAAAATGGGTTTGGGTTCAAATAGGTTGTTCATAGGATGGGTCAGGGGGAGTTGCTCCAAGAATCATCTTTTATCCAATTATTATCAAACATAACTCTATTAATATGATCACAAGGAATCAATAATTACTATACTAACTTCACGTTTTACAAATGAATCAACGCAAGAAGTTTGTAAATATAATGTAGATTTGAACAGCTCAAAAATTTGATTTGAAGTAGCTAATGATTTTACCTTCATGTGACGGCTTACGTAAAGAAAATAGTCACCGAAGTTCATATCAGTATGATCAACAATTATACGTCGGAGATAAACTGAAACAAAACAGAAAACTGGGATAAGTTAACTATGTATCTAAAAACCTTATGATCAAAATGCAAAGCAAAAGACTTGTACGTTCAACAATTTCATGAGCTGTCTCGAATCCCAACAAATATGAAAGAGGGTAAAATATTCCAAGTACTATAACACTATATAAGCATTTATGAAACACTATAAATAAAACTCACAGACATACACCTTTCAACTTAAATCATAAACCTATGAAGCAGACCATAGATTAACAACTACTGAAGTAAAGAAAATCATTTCATAAATCCTAAAACACAATAAGTACACACACTGATGATTGTAATCAAAATGAATTGATCCTATGAATTGTCAAAATCAAAATAGTCATACCTTCAAGAAAAATATCCACCATCTTTAATAATAGCATTAAGAGGGTCATACCTGCAAGACCAATATCCACCTTCAAGACCAATATCCAGGTCATATAAGTACTGTAATAGCACAAAAATAGTCTAAGATAAGTCGGGTGCCTACCAGGATTTCGATTAAGGATTTTGAATCAAGTTTATTTCGAATCAAATTTATTTTATAATATACACTATAAATGAAAATGAGTATCTGAAATCTACAAAATCAAGCTAAATATGAATTTAAGACAACCTAATCGATCTCTTAACAACTCAAATATAACAACACAAACCTCAAACCAAATGAAACTCAACTAACCATCAATGAATAGTTTAGCTACGTTATTCAAAACGAAGGATAGCTTGGCCTCATCCATAGACAAAACATAATGACATATCAATATACCAATACAATTAAAAAAGAATCAGTTATAACATGAAAGTTCACAACATGAAAGTTTATACAGAAAATGGGTCAAATTTTATTAATTGCATCCTTGAACCTTGTGGTCTTTGAGTAAAGGATGATGAAAAGTTACTTGATAAGAATTTTGAACACAATTTTATGTCACTGTCTGATACATTCATTTAAATGCTAGAATTTGGTTATATTTAAGAAAACTGATAACAGACAAAGAAAAAAGAAGAAGAAGGAAGTTAAGCAGCTGTTGATAATTCAAGAATGCATACCTTATTCAATTAACTTTGAGCTGGTATTGGAATTTACTCAGCTTCATTATCATACTTCGAAATTCTATAGCCCCAGTTCCTATAATAAATGCCCATATTTACATACATAAGCAGAACAATACTGAAATCAATACCGAGCTGATAAACAAAATTACAAAAATTTAAGGCGTTTTCAAACATGTTAATGATTCTAATTTTAATAATGCATAACTTTAAAACAAATAAAGATAATACAATTGGCCTACCAATATTGTTTTAGTATGACATAATCAACATAATCAATAACCTATGAAACTTAATTGGAAGCAAATACAAAGAGATACATATGCATAGAGCTTATTCATACTATTTTCCAGAATTATCCTTAGGACACTTGGGACGGGCGATCCTACTGCAATCAAAAGTACTATATCCAGCATCCAAAACAATGACAAAAAACTGAATTTTTCTACCCTTTATAATTCATTTAATCATAGATAGACTTATGATTATACAAATAAAATTCGTAAAGCATAAGTTTATTTTATAATTATTTTTTTAAATTCAATTAGGATAGAATTGTAACCAACACCATACAGAACGGATAATAATTAAAACATTTTTGATAACGTATAGATAACATCTGATTTAGAATTGTAACAAAAACCTTATCAATTGAATAATTACCTAGAGGATTGTTGTAGAGTGACGATGCAATGTTCAATTGAATGTTTCATTGATCCAACGACGATTAATAAACCGACCGGACTTAGATCGTTTACCCCGTAATTGATCGGCATCGTCTGCAAACCAACGGAATTTGCCGTCGGCGACGCTTATGACATCGTCGATGATGATGACGAAAACATATGAAATTTATATCATCATGTAGACAAAAAAGTAAGGATCAATTGGTTGTAACGGCGTCCTTTACTTCGCCGGAATCCGTTCATAATCGCTGACGAAATTGAAGTTTGGGGGTTTTTGTTTTGGAGAGAGAGAGAGATAGGGGTTACTGAAATGGATTAATTGGGGCGGTTTTTGTTAATTGGAAAAAAAAGAAAAAGACTACTAATGGGTTTAATTTGGTACACGCGTCAGATATAGGGAATTAGGGAATTTTTTAATTCAAAATTCTGAAAAAAAGTATTTTGTGAGGTTGAATAAGGAGGCGACACGCGGTGGATTTATGTATGAGATTTATAAAGATATAAAAGATAAAAGATAAAAGATAAAAGATATAAAAGATAAAAGATAAAAGATAAAAGATGAACGTCCGGACAAATTAATATGTAATTTACGTTTTTACCCCTACATGTTTGGGTTCTCCCGGTTCTCACTTATTAATCGGTTCTCATTAGAACTTTTATCTATCTCTCTCTCTCTCTATATATATATATATATATATATATATATATATATTATTTAATTATATTTATTACACCATAATTAATGATTTCATTTACCTTTTTACCATTATTAAATATATATTTTGTAGTAAGTTTTTTAACATTTTTACCATTACTAAATTTAACGAGAGGTAAAATCTATTTATTACACCATACTTAATTTTTTAGGACTCAATTCTTATAGATATATAGATAGAAGATATAGATAGATATATGGGAGGGCCAATGTGCTCTGGCCCATAGTAGGGTTCCTCGTAAAAAAAAAAGAAAAAAGATATAGATATAGATATAGATAGATAAATAGATAGATATAGATAGATATCTCTTGTTTATGGTTTATGTTGGCCAAGAAAATGAAGTGAGCTTGAGTGGAACGATTTATACTTCTCATTAAAGTATAGGTTTTACTAGATTTTTTTTTTTTACTTTACATCAAGTACAATACATATATCGAACTCAACTTAACGGTGTTAAATCATCAATAGACGTAATCATACGTCTATCATAGGGTTACCATCTAAAATAAGAAAAAAGAAATTACTTTTTTCTATTACTACACAAAACCTTGTCATATTGTTTTTTCCTATTACGTTTACAATCGCTCCAAGCATGACATTAAAAAGTAACTGACGTTCGCCGCAATGCGCGGACCTACTTGTACATATTGGCCTAAGACTGCTTGTAGTGCAGCGCGATGGGCATCGGAAAACCACCATCACGCCACCATAGCGCCGCTGTGGGGCGTGATGGCAGAGGCGGAGCTACGTAGAAGGCAGCGTGTGCACGGGACACCACTGAAATACGCGATGTAGTGGAAATTTTTTTAGATTTTTAGCTAGTGACACTAGCGAATAGTGTAAATTTTTTTGGGTGACACCACTGAGATAAGAGATCTAGTAGAAATTTTTTTGAGTTTTAACCGGTGACACCACTGACCACAAATCCTGCCTCCGCCCCTGCGTGATGGTGTAAGAAAAACTGAGGCGCGATGGGTTGATCAAGGGGAAGAAATCTGACTTTACTTTGATCTGATTGGCTCCTCATCTGTTTCGAACGTTGCTTTATATCCGTTGCCATATTCAATTTTTTTTCAAATAAAATGAATTTAATTTTATAAATAATAAATTTTACACACCTCTATAAATGACACTATCTCATTTATATACAACACTTTCACTTCTATCACAAAACACTCTCTATAATATTTCCAATTTATTAAACAATGTCTTAAAATCCCGATCATAATGAGCCCGGTTCCGGTAATCTCTACAACTTCGGGTCTCCAAATATGCCCGGGTTGTAACAACCCTACTTCGTTTCACCAAAAACACGCCCTAATTTTTTTTTCTGGGACAGTACATCTGGACGGCGTCCAATTATCTGGACGGCGTCCAGCTCTGAAGGACTGGACGGCGTCCAAGCCCTTGGGACGGCGTCCAATTGAACTAAAAGTTCATGATCAGTTTTTCAAATTCACGCGAGCGGAAAACCCGCTTTCCGACACTTTTAAACGAAACAACTTTCACAACACATCATATTAAGTAAAACTAAGAGATTTCCGCAATGAAAATAAGTTTTACAACACCGGGCCCACAATGACCCGTTTTACAAATAATGTAGCGATTTCGACCCATTTATCTCTTTAGACGGATTAGGACTCTATATGAAATGTCCCGTTCTTATTGATTAAAAAAGTTCCATATTAATTGATTTCGTTGCGAGGTTTTGACCTCTATATGAGACGTTTTTCAAAGACTGCATTCATTTTAAAACAAACTATAACCTTTATTTCATCAATAAAGGTTTAAAAAGCTTTACGTAGATTATCAAATAATGATAATCTAAAATATCCTGTTTACACACAACCATTACATAATGGTTTACAATACAAATATGTTACAACAAAATAAGTTTATTGAATGCAGTTTTTACACAATATCATACAAGCATGGACTCCAAATCTCGTCCTTATTTAAGTATGCGACAGCGGAAGCTCTTAATAATCACCTGAGAATAAACATGCTTAAAACGTCAACAAAAATGTTGGTGAGTTATAGGTTTAACCTATATATATCAAATCATAATAATAGACCACAAGATTTCATATTTCAATACACATCCCATACATAGAGATAAAAATCATTCATATGGTGAACACCTGGTAACCGACATTAACAAGATGCATATATAAGAATATCCCCATCATTCCGGGACACCCTTCGGATATGATATAAATTTCGAAGTACTAAAGCATCCGGTACTTTGGATGAGGTTTGTTAAGCCCAATAGATCTATCTTTAGGATTCGCGTCAATTAGGGTGTCTGTTCCCTAATTCTTAGATTACCAGACTTAATAAAAAGGGGCATATTCGATTTCGATAATTCAACCATAGAATGTAGTTTCACATACTTGTGTCTATTTTGTAAATCATTTATAAAACCTGCATGTATTCTCATCCCAAAAATATTAGATTTTAAAAGTGGGACTATAACTCACTTTCACAGATTTTTACTTCGTCGGGAAGTAAGACTTGGCCACTGGTTGATTCACGAACCTATAACAATATATACATATATATCAAAGTATGTTCAAAATATATTTACAACACTTTTAATATATTTTGATGTTTTAAGTTTATTAAGTCAGCTGTCCTCGTTAGTAACGTACAACTAGTTGTCCACAATTAGATGTACAGAAATAAATCGATAAATATTATCTTGAATCAATCCACGACCCAGTGTATACGTATCTCAGTATTGATCACAACTCAAACTATATATATTTTGGAATCAACCTCAACCCTGTATAGCTAACTCCAACATTCACATATAGAGTGTCTATGGTTGTTCCGAAATATATATAGATGTGTCGACATGATAGGTCGAAACATTGTATACGTGTCTATGGTATCTCAAGATTACATAATATACAATACAAGTTGATTAAGTTATGGTTGGAATAGATTTGTTACCAATTTTCACGTAGCTAAAATGAGAAAAATTATCCAATCTTGTTTTACCCATAACTTCTTCATTTTAAATCCGTTTTGAGTGAATCAAATTGCTATGGTTTCATATTGAACTCTATTTTATGAATCTAAACAGAAAAAGTATAGGTTTATAGTCGGAAAAATAAGTTACAAGTCATTTTTGTAAAGGTAGTCATTTCAGTCGAAAGAACGACGTCTAGATGACCATTTTAGAAATCTACCTTTTTTTCCGACTATAAACCTATACTTTTTCTGTTTAGATTCATAAAATAGAGTTCAATATGAAACCATAGCAATTTGATTCACTCAAAACGGATTTAAAATGAAGAAGTTATGGGTAAAACAAGATTGGATAATTTTTCTCATTTTAGCTACGTGAAAATTGGTAACAAATCTATTCCAACCATAACTTAATCAACTTGTATTGTATATTATGTAATCTTGAGATACCATAGACACGTATACAATGTTTTGACCTATCATATCGACACATCTATATATATTTCGGAACAACCATAAACACTCTATATGTGAATGTTGGAGTTATCTATACAGGGTTGAGGTTGATTCCAAAATATATATAGTTTGAGTTGTGATCAATACTGAGATACGTATACACTGGGTCGTGGATTGATTCAAGATAATATTTATCGATTTATTTCTGTACATCTAACTGTGGACAACTAGTTGTAGGTTACTAACGAGGACAGCTGACTTAATAAACTTAAAACATCAAAATATATTAAAAGTGTTGTAAATATATTTTGAACATACTTTGATATATATGTATATATTGTTATAGGTTCGTGAATCAACCAGTGGCCAAGTCTTACTTCCCGACGAAGTAAAAATCTGTAAAAGTGAGTTATAGTCCCACTTTTAAAATCTAATATTTTTGGGATGAGAATACATGCAGGTTTTATAAATGATTTACAAAATAGACACAAGTACGTGAAACTACATTCTATGGTTGAATTATCGAAATCGAATATGCCCCTTTTTATTAAGTCCGGTAATCTAAGAATTAGGGAACAGACACCCTAATTGACGCGAATCCTAAAGATAGATCTATTGGGCCTAACAAACCCCATCCAAAGTACCGGATGCTTTAGTACTTCGAAATTTATATCATATCCGAAGGGTGTCCCGGAATGATGGGGATATTCTTATATATGCATCTTGTTAATGTCGGTTACCAGGTGTTCACCATATGAATGATTTTTATCTCTATGTATGGGATGTGTATTGAAATATGAAATCTTGTGGTCTATTATTATGATTTGATATATATAGGTTAAACCTATAACTCACCAACATTTTTGTTGACGTTTTAAGCATGTTTATTCTCAGGTGATTATTAAGAGCTTCCGCTGTCGCATACTTAAATAAGGACGAGATTTGGAGTCCATGCTTGTATGATATTGTGTAAAAACTGCATTCAAGAAACTTATTTTGTTGTAACATATTTGTATTGTAAACCATTATGTAATGGTTGTGTGTAAACAGGATATTTTAGATTATCATTATTTGATAATCTACGTAAAGCTTTTTAAACCTTTATTGATGAAATAAAGGTTATGGTTTGTTTTAAAATGAATGCAGTCTTTGAAAAACGTCTCATATAGAGGTCAAAACCTCGCATCGAAATCAATTAATATGGAACGTTTTTAATCAATAAGAACGGGACATTTCACCTGCTGCATGCTACTGTGTTATATTACTGCATGTTACTGCTTACTACTACTGCATGCCACTACTTTCTTCTACTGCTATATGAACTTGTTGCATACTACCGTTTCCTTTTACTGCTATGTAAACTCGCTGTATGCTTTTACTTATTCTCGTCACTGCATGCTACTATCTGCTTTTGATTGCATGCTCGATAATGTTATTATTGCCATGCTATGTACTGCTGTAGACAATCTAGGCTGTTGTAGTTATTATGCCTGATCACGTTCTTGCTACATGTCTGCTATTCGCTGTACCGACTTGGAGAACTTATCCTTTCGAGTTCAGATGTTTTTCTGAACTACTTTCCCACTCGTCTAACCCTAAGAACTAGTAGTGTAATCCACCTGTTACTACTGTCCCACCATTCCAGAGATCGAAATATTACTTCACGCAACCAGGGAGGAGTACCCCTCGGATTACAAGCTCACTAAAGTTGATCCTCGGAGGAGGAGATATGTGAGGACTTGTCGGAGTAACCGCACCCCGAGCTCACTCTAATTAGCCACGTACAATAGAAGGTTGTTCAATTGACACATATCCTGTACGCTTTCATGACCGTCACTTAACTCTTTCATTCTTCACCACTGCTCGACGATCTAACTACACTTCTGGACTTAGGTCCCAAACACTCTTGGGCATTGGAGAAGTTAGGAGGACATCTCCTTTCACAAGGATAGAGTGCCTTCTACTGATGCTCAGCCATACCCAAAGACTTGGGAGTCACCTCAAAACATATCGTATTACTACTTGCTACACATATAACTCGACACGAGACCCAGATTGAATTTCTATAAAGGAACCTAACGACATTACCTGAACCCGAACATTTTAAAGAAATTTCGAGACATTTAGACATTGATGCATGACCTACGAAACCTACGCACCCCATCAAGAAACTGTGAGATTAATTATGTAGATTCTGTTTTGAGATGACATAGATAAAGCGCTGTTAGATGAAATTGAGTATAACTGGAAGTGATCACGTTACATTGACCATATGGAATGATATTGGAATGAATGTATGATTTAGAACAATATAATGACGCCAGGCCAGCGTGATTATATTGAAGTAAATCATGCAGAAGTTCCAATGTTACTACATGAGGAATATGAGGTGATCCAGGGAAAATTTTGGCAGGGATCACTTGAGCATACGCATTATAGTCTGTTAAAGGTAGGGAAGGAATAACCACGTAGCCCAGATGCTATACAAGAAGGGCCTTGATTGCAGAATTGATAACCCAAAAATTTGTTATAGATATCGACACCCTGGACATTTAAGGAAAAAGGTTCTCAAATAGGAAAAAATTTGTACTGACTTGCGGTAGAGCAATCGTTATCTTAGTTATGGAAACTCGCATGGATCCTGATTTTAGTTAGGGTACGTTTCATCACAACGTTTTATAGTCTCAAGATTGTTTAATACTGGAGCGATAGAAACCTTATATCTAAGAATCTTAGTGTTATGACTAATAAGCCATTAACAACCATGAGAGTTAAGTATTCTACAGGAAAAGCTAATGGTAAACTGACAGAGATAGAGGAATGATTTAAGGTAGTACCTTACAATTAACAGGTGGGTCATTTGGAGATAAGGTAGTACCTTACAATTAACAGGTGGCTCATTTGGAGATAACCTCATGTCAACAAAACTTGAAGGTTTTAAAGTAGTAGTTGGAAAGGATTAGTTACCTACGCACAAACAAATGTTATATGAGAATATTGATAGAATTTTCATGGTAGTATAATAAAATTGGTTGGAATGAACCTTAAGATTAACCTAATACCCATCAATTTGGGAAACTGGATGCATTAGTTGGGATGAACTTTAGGATTAACCTAATACTCATCGAGTTAGGAAGCTTTGATGAAATAGTTGGAACGGACTGACTTTCAAGGATGAAAGCAAAAGTTATTTATAGTAAGAAGATTTTTCGTATACCTCGCTAGAATGGTGAGCCAAAAGCCATCTGGGTTACTTCAACAGCCCGAAATCCCACAATGGAAATGGGAAAGAATAACGATGAATTTCCTCACGAAGTTACCGAAAATGGTAGGCGATTATGACACTATCTGGGTTATTGTGACTGCCTCACCAAATCTGCTTACTTTCTAGCCATGAAAGAAACCGATACAATGAACAAACTTGCATAACGATACATAAAGGAAATTGTGTCCCGTCCCTTCAGCGATTCGAGTTCTATATTAAGGACTACCCAAGCATCTTATTTGATACTCATTCTTACGCGACTCTAAATCCTAACTTATTCTGAGAAATTTCTTGTTTGACGATAATTACACCATCATCCTTCTTACTTCGATATTGGACATACCAGTTCAAAATTTTCCAAAAATCAAAGGGTGGTTAATTCTCATCCTCATACTCCCCCATTCATACCGCACTTATAAGCAACAGCTCAACGCTTAAGCATTTTTGGTCGAAGAACTTATGCACTACTAATAGTCATCAACCACATTTAAATTCAACAGTTTTCATTACCTCGTGACATTTTTGCTCAAATATCACCCGAAATTTTCAAAAAAAAATCTTTTACTCAACCCTCATCAATCTTTATCCAACTTGTAACCTTCGAAATATGAAAATTTTGTTTGCCAAAATTTTACACACACTATTTTACCGTGCGATCCACTCAATGTTTAAAAAAAATATATTTTATTGCCATTCGTATAAATTTTAGAAGCCGTATATGTTATATATAATAAAGTAAATGATTACTTACTTTTGACTAGTACATGTGAAATTTTACTTTCACTTTTACAAATCAATCCTTTTAATCAAAAGACATTTTACTTGGAGTAACCAATATTTACTAAGAACTTCGTTTCTTTTCTTACATTGTCACCTTAAACAATTTCTATAAAAATATTCGTTTCTTGTTTTTCGTTGCTTATTCGTATCCAAGTCATCATGAAGACTCTACAATCGTCGAAATTGAGAGCTTTATGTGTGTGTGATGAAGGCACTTACTACCACGTCATGCAAGGCCTTCGGACATCCACTAACACTTAAACCATTCAAAATTATTGCGTTACCCCATGGATCTTATTCGTCACACCTGTTGGAACAATGCTCTTTCTTACATAACTCTAAGTCCTGACTTATTCCAAGGGATTATCATTTAGTGATATTAATACCATCAGTATTTCGACTTTAATACTAGTCATAACCTGTTTGGAATTTTGCAAATTCAAGAAGCGATTAACTTCTCATCCTCGTGCTCTATCCTTCGTACCTCACTTTTTAGCAACGGCTTCGCACGTGAATATTTTTGGCCCAAAGACTTGTGTCCTGATAATTATCAAAACTACATTTATGTCATTAGTTTTCATGACCTAGTAACTGGTCACCAGATGATTCAAAGATTTTCCACTCAATCTTTTTCAAATCGCAACCTCTGAAATACGAAAAGCTATGTTTATCAAAAATTTTACACGTTGATTATTCGTGCGGTCCTCAGGGGATTTATGGACAAATGAAAATAATAAAAATTTTTCGTCCCTTATGCGATTTATAAAATCATATATGTATGTATATAATAAAGTTAATAAATTTACCTTTACCTATTTTGGTTAGTACATACTAAGTTATATCTGCAAATTATTTGAAAATCGCTCCTTTATCGAGATATTCAACTTAAGTCAAATAGTTTTGTGCAAAATGGTACACGTTGAACCTACTTCTAAACTTCGCATCAAACGTTTAAAGGTTTTTCAAAACTTCCTTGGTTGATTTTATTAAAGGTTCTCGTATTAGACTACACCATGTATAGATCACACTTCTTCTCGCCCTCCGTTGGGGATGAGGCTTACCATTAAGATCTTTGTTAAAAACTCTTGAGCCACTTTGGATGGCAGTTTTATAAAATTGTTAGAAAATCCTTGTACCCATAAAATGTTCCTCTTAAGGTTAAACATGGCAAAAACGCGGGCCGATAAATCAGTTTTTCAGAGTACACTCAGTGGTCACTCCTTGTAGGAAAGGCACTATGTGAGTTTCTACTCTCAATATTTCACAGCTAAACACAACACCCTCGTAAATATCATCTCTATGAATCAGTATGTTGAGATATATGAATCATTTTTGGAGATTCTTTTCACTCAGAGTAAACCATTCTTTAGGACCAAGAGTTCACGTATCTTCTCATTCGCACATCCCCCTAAGTATAAGGATAAATTCAAAACGAACCGCTCGAAGAGTTCACTCTCGTTCAAAGATCACACCTTTCGTGCAATTCTCTTTCGGAAATGTAATGTAAGATACTTTGAGAATCTATGAATCTTGTTATCCTCTTGGAAGGGGACTGCTTAAAACATCTATGACACTGATGTGGTTACTCTACATATTCCTTCCTTCGTTGGTTGCAACTATCTGTTGTCCTAGTTAATATTAACCCTAACTTCAACATGTAACTGAAGGGATGAAGTTACATTACGGAACTGTGCTTTCATTTCATCCAAGGATAAGTTCACCTACTGCATGGTAAAATGGGTGATACCCTTCATTTTTCGTTCAGACCGTCCTGAAGACACTAAATAATTATGGCTTGCAAGTCCGATTGGTCACTTTCAGCTAAAATTTTGATTCACTTATTCAAATGAAACGTTCTTAAATATCGGTTTCTTTATGCCTATGGCCTCCTTCCGAAATCAAGGGGTTAGTAAAATTCGTGGCTAACACTATCCAGACATCAAATCGCATGGTTGTAATCACTATGTTTTCCATTCTACCTGTCAGCTTATATTGCGACATACTCGCTCAGTGTTTTGGATGAGCTTAGAATCATTCATGATACATTTCACGCATCCAGCTTACCGAAGATGCCTGTAAGGCTAAAGACACCATCTTTCCTTTTGTGGATGTATATTCAGATGACATACTCATGTTAAACGGAAACGGAATCAATTTGTTGATCTCTTAGGACAAGAGACTTAATTAACGACATATGCCTATTCTTACTTTCATACGTCGAAGTACCTTTCAAGGTAAATAACTCACTTCTGAGCCCACGAGTCTCACGGAACTTTGACATACTCCTTCTCATTCAAATACGGTACCATTGTTGGTCACTCCTCAAAATTTCGGGACGAAATTTTCTTTAACAGGTGGGTAATGTAACGACCCGAATTTTTCGACTTGCTTTTGTGCTTTGTGCTTTCACGAAACTGCGTATTTGTGCGTACTGAGCTAGCTTATGCTCTGGGATCTTTTATCATGGTTAATTACTCTCATTAATATCTTACTACGTGCTATTAAGTGTGTAATCACTTAACTTGATCCCCGAATACTTTTACGACCGTTGGTGTCACTTATCATTTTAAACGAGATACGTACATGGTACACGTTAAACTTTTATCGTAATTGGAATATTATGACTGTGCAAACTTGATTGTTATTTATTATAACAATTACTTGGCTTAAGGGCTTATTTAATTGAGCTTAGTGTTTTCTAATGCTTACTAGTTACCTTAATGGACTTAGCACCTTAATTGACTTTCCATGCCCCGACTTGTCTTTGTGACACACATTTTTCACGAATAATATTTCGGATATTATTTACGTTCATGATTAATTTTTTTATTAATCATTTTTAATTAACTAATGTTAGTAGTTAATTACTTGGGCTTTATTTATTTAATTATTGCATACATACTTGGACTTGGGCCTTTATTAATGGACATGGACTTGGAAGCCCACCCTACTTCCTTAATGGACTAGTAAGCCCACTTTTAAGCTAGTGTTTTATTAATGATAAACATGGATTAATTAACTTAAGTTAGAGACAAAATCTTACAAGCATGCTAGAACTCTTTCCCATACATTTAACTTTAATACCATTCTAAGCTTACACTTTCACCCCATGCTTGAAAGTTGGCTTTTGACTTCCCCCTTTTAACCCCTTGAAACCGTCCACTTTATGCAAGGAGGGAGGAGTTCCATTTTTCAATTTTTATTACTTATTTACTTATGTATTACTTCATTTTATCACACACAAACTTACACCATCTTTTTCTCTCAACATATTCTCTCAAACTTGTAAATAACAAGACTTTATTTTCCTTCTTTTTCTTCCATTAAAGTCGACATACATCATCATCATCATCATTTACTATTTTGAAGTTTATTGTTGTTTGTTGTTGTTAAAGATCAAGTTCTATAACTTGTATCTTCATGTAATCTTGGTTACTTCCATCTTTTGTTTGATGAAGAACCAAGAACAAGAATCTAAACTTGTTAGTTTATGGTTCTACACTTAAATGTTTTAAAGATCTAAAACTCATAAGCCTTGAGAGCTTACTTGTGTTCATGCTTTGTAGACTTAAATTCTTAAGATCCAAGCTTGACTCGAATCTTCTTAAGTATGAAACAAACATGAACTTAATACTTGTAGATTTAGTTTATTTCTTTCTTTTGTACTTAATTAAATTCGTGATTCATGAGCTTGGTCAAGTATTACTAGTTAATCTTGATCTCATTTTTCTTGAACTAAAGTTAAACTTGTAAGTTCAAGAACATGGAAGTTTAACTTTCTAGTTATAACTTCATACACTTATGTTGGATCTAAGTTTCTATAGCTTATGGTCTACTTATTTTATTGTAAACAAAAGCTTGTAAGCTTAAATACATTTTACAAGATAAAAATCTAAGTTTCATAACTTATGGTTTCATTAAAGTGAAGATCCAAGTTTTGTAACTTAGGATCTAACTTAAGAACACTAGATCTAGACTTTCTAGTCTAGGATCTTTAAGATCTAACTAAGATCTAAGTTCTACAACTTAAGATCTTGTTTATTTAGTTTACTTTCAAGTTTATAGCTTAATATTATCATTAGAACTTATGTATGTGTCGGATCTAAGATTTTGATGTAACTTTGGTTCATCAAACTACTTGCAACACTTAAATGAGTTGTGCTACTTATCTTAGACATACACAAGTGTTATGATGGTCAAACCTTGGTTAAGATAATGTAAACACATCAACGAGTTGTATACTTAAAGCTACAGCATCAAGGATGAGAACCGTGATGAGCATCAAGCACCAAGAACCCACCGGAACACATTTCTTACTGTTTTTGGGAACTGATCAATAACCTGGGCTACTAGAAAAGTTAATTTCCATATTTTTCGGTTTGAGTATATGACTTTTTGTTTAAGACTCGTCTTAATCTGATTTACGGTTTAGGATTTATAGCCTTCCGAAAGTCACTACACCCTTTTAACGTTGTGCTGAAATTTCTGACCTACTCGCACTTAAACCGTCGCCACGGTCAAACAAAGACGAGTTTGGTTCTGAATTTTGGTCAGAAACTATGGAACTCACATACGGAGCCATAGCCACTGATTACGCGTCTTTTCGATTTACGTAGAGGTCGTAGCAGCTGATCAAAGTCAGCCTTTACTTCGGTCTCTATTCTTGAACGAAACGTACTTTATCCTTTTTGACTTATGATAAATGATGATGATACTTAAGACTTAATTTACATACTTTTAAACCTTTGAGAACGAATTACTGACTTAGTAACTTTTGACTTAGGTTGAGGACCTTTCGGACCAACTACTTGCAAACTTATCTCGAATCAACTTAACTACTTTACACTGTGAGTTATAGCATCCCTTTTTACTTTAACTATTTTGGGACTGAGAATACATGCGTGTTTTACGTTTTACATACTAGGCACGAGTACTTAAACTTTGTATATGTGTGGGTTATACAACGGCATAAACTTTCCCCTTAGCTCGGTAACGTTTAGTCATTGGTCTTTGAACCGGTGAACACGAATCTTAGATATGGATCGATAGGGTTTGACATCCCCACTCGGGCTAGTCGCGCTAGCATTTAACGGGTGTTTAATACTTCGTAAACATACGCACTCGCCAAGTGTACTTTTAGGGGGTGATATTACGTTAAGTTAGTTACCAAGTGCCCACGGTTAAACATATACTTTATCATACTGATTTGAATTACTGATTTAAACTGCTGGTTAAAGCATTGAAATCTCGTGGTCTACATTACATTACTGATTACGAACAAACTATAACTCACCAACATTCGTGTTGACTTTTTAATTAAGCATGTATTTCTCAGGTGCTTAGACGTTGTTGCTTCCGCTGTTAGACTTGCTGTCTTGGTGTTACAGACTTGATGTGTTAGACTTCCGATGCATTACTTAGAGATGTCTCAATCATGGAACTTTTATTTTGCATTCGTAACTTACGTTATTTTCAAATAATGGCTTTGTAACGACCTTTGGGTCACGTACTTATGTTTATGCTTCTATTCATAGGAAGCACGTTATCTTTTGTAAAACGCTATATTTTCATGAATGCTAAACTGGTTTTCAAACAACATATAGTGTTTGACCTTGTAATGATCATGTTGTTGATGATCCGTACACGATGGTTTTGTACGGGGCGTCACAATAAATGTACGTTTTAATATCTGGGAATTTAATAAAGTAATTGTATTATGATTTTTTAATTATCGTATTTTTAATTTTTAGGACTTTTATAAATTGTAATGCTTCTTATTAATTTAAATGTGCTTTTATAAATTTTTATTATTTAAGTATGAAATATTTTTATAAAAAAAAAAACAAGTTAAAAAAATAAATCAAACTAAAATGAAAAAAAAAATTAAAAAGTGTGACCAATTTAACTCATCAAACAACCATCACGCCTACCACTACAAACTCCATCACGTCATCACGCCATCACCTTTGCCAAATTAACACTATACCCCACAAAAACACTCTTTCACGCCCCCATCACCCCATCACCACTACAAATAGTCTAACACTTTTCTACCAAATAAGTGATTTCATTTAAGCCGAAAACATTCAATCCCTATACATATGATTTATGACTATTACAAAAAGTTGATATTTTTTTATACTATGTTCCCATCTAATGATATAAATGACTTGAATTCATTGGCAGATTAATAGGCGTAATTATTTGAGGGATCGTGCTCGTTTGAATAAGTTGTTTCACGGTGGTTAAATTTTTTTATTTTTTTATGGCTCTTTGCACCTCTCTTATGATGAATTTGTGTCTTGCAGTTATGATATAAAAGCATAAATCTTCCCAAAACGGTAAACTTATATAGTTATATAAATATTAACATATATGAAATGAATAGCTAATGGAACCTGAGTTCAACTAAGCCACAGACAGATCGAGTATCAACAGTAGATTTCACAAATTTTACACAACGGTGTAGCATGCATCATCAGAAATGAAAAAAACAAAAAATAAAAAAAGAAGAAAAAAAAAACACCACATTCACATTAGAAATTCACAATTTTATTTTACTATTTAAAAAAAAAAAATCATATTTATTGATCGGAGGTCCACTTGGAAGCAATCTCTTTATCCGTCGAATAGAGAGAGATATGATTTTTTCTACTTTTGAGAGTGTTTCACTCTGGATGGGAGAAATGACTTGTTTTTATTCTCGGATAGGGAAAGGATTGCATACATCTCACCTCCTTCATACACCACTCATATTTTTATGCGTTTTGTTGTTGTTTTGTTCACATTGGAAATTCACAATTCACATCGAAATTCAACCTTTACGCATTTAAATAAACATGCAGTCATGTAAGTCAGTGTGTAAAGAATTCGATAAAGTTATCAACTAACATACGTGTTTCAATTTCCATTTTGAATATTACTTGATGTTATAATCACGACGTAACCACTTACTTCATATAAATATACTTTTATTGAATTATATTGACTATCGATAAACCATGCTACAGTATGTTCTTAATTACTCATTATGAGTCAAGGAAACACTTCCACACTCTGAAAGAAGATATGGGCGCACAACTGTTGCACCCTCATAAACATTACATACACATAACTTAACACACTATCTTGTTTAAGAGTTATTGTTTGAATCACTTCAAACAAATAATTCGCTATCAATTGTAGAGGCTCACACTAGATAATCGTTGAGAGGGTATAACTATCAATGGTTTCTTTTTCTTTAACACTAATCCAAACTCATCCGAAAGCTCAAAGTCTTCATCTTTTGGTAAGGTCCAGTCGAAAGAATGCAAGAGCGACGCTAATATGTTAATTAACATCTTCTCTCCGACTGCGATTCCTGGGCATATTCTTCTCCCTGATCCAAATGGTAAAAACTTGAAATTATTTCCATTGTAATCCCATTTATTGTTCAAGAATCGCTCGGGCTTGAACTCCAGTGGATTTTCCCAGTTGTTTGGATCTCGCATGATCGCGAAAACGTTGATATAGACAACAGTACCATTTGGAATGGTGTGTCCCGCGACAATGCAGGATTCAACTGGGGATCTATGGAGTAGTAGAGGATTTGGAGGGTGTAGTCTGAATGTCTCTTTGATGACTGCATCTAAATATGTTAATTTGGATAGATGAGATTCTTCAACAATATTGTTCAAACCAATAACATCTGTTAACTCTTCCTGAACCTTTTTCATGACATCTGGATTATTCAAAATCTCAGCCATCACCCATTCTACCGTTGTTGATGTGTTGTCTGTTGCTCCGATCACTATGTTCTATAAGTGAGACCAATATTTACTTTTAGTATGTAAGCAATACAGAAAAAAAATATTCTTTTTTTACGATTTCTTATTTATGACGCTTTAGTACATGAATAATTCTACATGTTTTTAACACCTATAAATTACACTTATAAGTGTCGAGAAGAAAAACGCGAATAACACTTAAAAACGTCAAAAAGTTACTAACATTTAAAAGCGTCAAAAAAGATAAAATTAATAATCTAAAGTAAAAGATTTTTATTACATAATTAACAATTATAAGCGTGAAAAAGTAAAAGTTTTTTTTCCCGACTAATAAGCGTGAACACAGAGTAAAAGTTTTTGATAGCTTATATTTTCACTCTTTAAATTCATGTCACACTTTTTAAGTGTAAAAATTTCATTTAGAAAGTGTCATAAACTATTAAATTTGTTGTAGTGAAGGTATAAACTATGATGAGGACTAAAAGCCTTGTTTTGATAAAGGAAAATTAAAAAAAAAAAATGTTAAGAAATACTTACCAGTAGTAACGCCTTAATATGGATCATATTAAATGTAGTTGGATCATTTTTTTGGTATACAAGATCTAATAAGATCTGCAGATAATCCTTCGTTTCATCTTCTCCAAAAGTTCCATCAATTTTGTCGTTCACTTTGTTTTTTTCTTCGATTATGCTATTAAAAATTCGATCAACATACTCAAATTGCTTTTGCATTTCTCGATTTATTCCCTGTAAATCAAACCATGATAACATTGGGAAAAAATCGGAGATGTTCGGTGCTCCGAGTAGCTCCAGAATCTTGAACTTCACATCTAGAAACTCATTTGCATTATAACCTGATTTTGTATTACCCCATAACATATTTGTTATAGCATTTTGTGTTGTATTAAAAGCAATTTGGTTGATATTGATTTTTTCTCCTAGCTTATTGTACACTTCATTTACAACCTTCCTAATTTCACGTGTTCTAAAACACGTGTTGAGATTTGTGTTGCTTAGAACTTGGCTTACTAAAATCTTGCGCATGTTTTTCCAATTTTTGTCACTATTGGACCATACAATGTCTATCCCACCATAAGTAATGGTTGCGGCTGTGAGCGGTGGACTTCGGTTAGCGAAATTTTGGTCCATGTCACGAGCCACAATCTTCACTACGTCGCTGGAGTTCACTACAACATGAAGTTTACTTCCAAGGCGTAGACTGAAGATTGGACCGTATTTTTGACCCATCGTGGCGAATATTTCATGTACGTTGGACCCAAAAAATGGGAGGTAGCCTACAATTGGTAGGCCATATGGTCCGGGTGGTAACGAACTTCTGGCCCATTTGGTATTGTACAACATCCATTTGTACAGTACAACTAGAAAAGCCGGAACAAAAATGGCGACAATTATGCGAGCAAGCTTGTCTTGTTCGTTGTCAACTTCCGGCCACCATGAACTGAAAGTGATCACGGTGAGATAAATCTTGTCTCCCAGTGCTTTTATCATTTTGTTTTGTTTTTACAAATGAATGAGTGAGATGCAATTTGTGAAAGCTTCAAGTTCTCTATATATAGCAATATACTAGGAATACAAGTTAGTTTACTCAAAGTCCAGTAGTCATATGGCGGGACCATGCATTATTATAATAATAATTGAGATTCTAAAAATGTACTCCGAGAAAAATATATTCCGTAATATAACAAATTAATAATAAGAATTTGATATCTGATAGTATTTTGATTGTAATGTTATTAATGAGCGATGGGTCAATCCGTGTGTCCTTGCGGAATGAATAGACAGTCATGTATTTATGAAAAACAAAGAATTAATTTGGTAGAGTTCAGATCAATGTCAGAAAATTAAGATGGGAGAAATTTATGCATTAAGTGTACTTTAGTTTGGTTTTCGATTTTTCAATTTATTCGATTCGGTTTCTCGATTTTGAAATTATAAAAATTAAAACCGAATCAAAACCAAAAGCGAAATCAAAATTGAACCGAAGACCGAATTCGAATTCGGTTCGGTTAAAACCGAATTAGAATTCGGTTCAGTTAAAACCGAATTCAATTTCCAAATCGACTTTTTATTATTTTTCTCATGAGACGAACAAACAAAAAGTATTAACTTTGTAAAATATCATCCCAAATAAATACACATAATTGAACATAAATACAATATTTCATAATGTAATAAGTTTATTGCATATTATAATTTATAATAAAATATCATAATACAATTAATACAATATATATTATATCAAAAATTTTAAGAAAATCAAGAATCAAAAGAAAAGTTAAATTTATCTCTATCTTAGTAGTTATGTTGTATATTTTTTTTCAATAAATAAATGTTGTAAAAGAAGTTGTACATAAATTTCATTAATTCAACGTACATACACGCATATAATAACTTGAACACGAAAGTTAACTTGAAATTGTTACGGTTTTAAAATGTGAGGTGAAAGGTACTAGAAAAAATATGAAATTAAAGATTCAAATAAGATTCTAAATTCGAATAAATATAATTTGACTTGAAAACATAAGATATATACTCAAATTATATCTTGTATATGTCTACAATAATATTAATAACTTAGTAATATATTTAATAATGTAAAAATTGGATTCGGTTGGATATTCGGTTTGCGATTAGCCAAATTCATAATTTTTAAAATCGAAAACCGAACTGAAAAACCAAATTCAAATTTGGTTTAAGATTAGCTCGATCCGAAAACCATATAACAAATTTGGTTTGATTTTTTTCAATCTGATTTTGATTCGGTATTTAGTTTTAACAGTTTCAAACCAAATATTAAACACCTCTCGTATGAATTTACATTAACTTGTTAATATTTATCTACTTTTAGAAGTACACAACAAATTTAGGATAATCATATCTGAAAAATGATAAAAAACTTCTTTATTATTATTATTATTATTATTATTATTATTATTATTATTATTATTATTATTATTATTATTATTATTATTATTATTATTATTATTATTATTATTATTATTATTATTATTATTATTATTATTATTATTATTATTACTAGGATTATTATTTTACTAACAACAGCCCTTAAGAATGTTGTTAACATGATATAATATATTGTACAACTGATAAGCACCACTCTAAAGTCAATTATAACCGCGAAGTACAACTATTTTATGTACGTTAACGGCAGCTTTTTTATTCTTATTAATATTAGTTAATTATAATTATTATGTGTTATTAGTAAATACGGAGTATATGTTTATATTTATCTAGGGGTAAACATTGAAGCACTAAAAAATTTAAGTAAAAAGAAATATTAGTATGAAGTATAACTATCAATATATTCAATAGAAACTATCTTTTTACTATTCACTTCAATTTTTAATTAGAAAAGGGTATTTTCGTTATTTTACCACTCTTGTTATATCCACCATGTATGTATCTGGAACTTTCTCCCACTCTCCACAAGAACATATCAACATACCCCATATCTGTATATGCATCGTCATTTATTTGGGGTGTGGTGTCTTTGATTGAACACAATCCCTACCACCGGCCCCTCACCTTCCACCACCATCTTCTTCCATCGCCAGACTACTGAAACGTTCGCCGCCGTCACCACCTTCCAACACCCCTCACACTTCGTGGCGACTGAGGTGTTTGTTGATTTTAGGGTTTTTTGTGTTTTTTATTAAATTGGAATTATCTTAGTTTTATGAGTACGATTTTGATTTTCAAATTTTTTGGCATTTTTGTTTATAGTTATTGATTTTGCTGTTGCCGCTTCAAGTACGACCGGGTTTCAGGTTTGTCTTTGTTTAAACTTAATTCCAAAAACAATCGACAATTTGTTTGTTTCAACATGTTGAATCTTTGTTGCATTCAATTCAACATTTTTTATAATTGCTTCTTGAACAATTGGTACATATTTAATCAATACAATCTTGGAAGAAGCAAAAATAAATTAATAACGGAAGTAGAACAAAAATTTGATGAAAAAATAAAGGGGATGATTGTAATTAACTCGATTTAATCTATTCGGCTTACAATATCTAAGAAGAAGGTATTGTGAAATGTCCCGTTCTTATTGATTAAAAACGTTCCATATTAATTGATTTCGTTGCGAGGTTTTGACCTCTATATGAGACGTTTTTCAAAGATGCATTCATTTTTAAAACAAACCGTAACCTTTAGTTCATAAATAAAGGTTTAAAAAGCTTTACGTAGATTATCAAATAATGATAATCTAAAATATCCTGTTTACACAAGACCATTACATAATGATTTACAATACAAATATGTTACATCGAAATCAGTTTCTTGAATGCAGTTTTACACAATATCATACAAACATGGACTCCAAATCTTGTTCTTATTTTAGTATGCAACAGCGGAAGCTCTTAGTATTCACCTGAGAATAAACATGCTTTAAACGTCAACAAAAATGTTGGTGAGTTATAGGTTTAACCTATATATATCAAATCGTAACAATAGACCACAAGATTTCATATTTCAATACACATCCCATACATAGAGATAAAAATCATTCATATGATGAACACCTGGTAACCGACATTAACAAGATGCATATATAAGAATATCCCCATCATTCATGGACACCCTTCGGATATGATATAAATTTCGAAGTACTAAAGCATCCGGTACTTTGGATGGGGTTTGTTAGGCCCAATAGATCTATCTTTAGGATTCGCGTCAATTAGGGTGTCTGTTCCCTAATTCTTAGATTACCAGACTTAATAAAAAGGGGCATATTCGATTTTGATAATTCAACCATAGAATGTAGTTTCACGTACTTGTGTCTATTTTGTAAATCATTTATAAAACCTGCATGTATTCTCATCCCAAAATATTAGATTTTAAAAGTGGGACTATAACTCACTTTCACAGATTTTTTTTACTTCGTCGGGAAGTAAGACTTGGCCACTGGTTGATTCCCGAACCTATAACAATATATACATATATATCAAAGTATGTTTAAAATATATTTACAATACTTTTAATATATTTTGATGTTTTAAGTTTATTAAGTCAGCTGTCCTCGTTAGTAACCTACAACTAGTTGTCCACAGTTAGATGTACAGAAATAAATCGATAAATATTATCTTGAATCAATCCACGACCCAGTGTATACGTATCTCAGTATTGATCACAACTCAAACTATATATATTTTGGAATCAACCTCAACCCTGTATAGCTAACTCCAACATTCACATATAGAGTGTCTATGGTTGTTCCGAAATATATATAGATGTGTCGACATGATAGGTCGAAACATTGTATACGTGTCTATGGTATCTCAAATTACATAATATACAATACAAGTTGATTAAGTTATGGTTGGAATAGATTTGTTACCAATTTTCACGTAGCTAAAATGAGAAAAATTATCCAATCTTGTTTTACCCATAACTTCTTCATTTTAAATCCGTTTTGAGTGAATAAAATTGCTATGGTTTCATATTGAACTCTATTTTATGAATATAAACAGAAAAGTATAGGTTTATAGTTGGAAAAATAAGTTACAAGTCGTTTTTGTAAAGGTAGTCATTTCAGTCGAAAGAACGACGTCTAGATGACCATTTTAGAAAACATACTTCCACTTTGAGTTTAACCATAATTTTTGGATATAGTTTCATGTTCATAATAAAAATCATTTTCTCAGAATAACAACTTTTAAATCAAAGTTTATCATAGTTTTTAATTAACTAACCCAAAACACCCCGCGGTGTTACTACGACGGCGTAAATCCGGTTTTACGGTGTTTTTCGTGTTTCCAGGTTTTAAATCATTAAGTTAGCATATCATATAGATATAGAACATGTGTGTAGTTAATTTTAAAATTCAAGTTAGAAGGATTTACTTTTGTTTGCGAACAAGTTTAGAATTAACTAAACTATGTTCTAGTGATTACGAGTTTAAACCTTCGAATAAGATAGTTTTATATATATGAATCGAATGATGTTATGAACATCATTACTACCTCAAGTTTAGTAGGTAAACCTACTGGAAGTGACAAGAAATGATCTAGCTTCAAAGGATCTTGGATGGCTTGAAAGTTCTTGAAGTAGGATCATGACACAAAAACAAGTTCAAGTAAGATTTTTACTCAAATTAAGATAGTTTATAGTTATAGAAATTGAATCAAAGTTTGAATATGAATGTTACCTTGAATAAGAAAGATAACCTACTATATATAACAAAGGTTTCTTGATCTTAGATGATTACTTGGAATGGATTAGAAAGCTTGGAAGTAAATTAGTAAACTTGCAGGGATTTTTGAAGTGTTCTTGAAGTGTTCTTCCTATGATGATTATAGCTTGATTCTTGAAGTGATTTTTGATGAAGATGATGATTAACTACTGGAAAAATACATTTATAATCGTGTGTGTGTGTTGAGAGAGAATTAGAAAGAGAATTGGAAGTGAAATGGAGTGAATGATGAGTGGTAATTGGTGAGTGGTGAGTGGGGTTAAAAGGAGTTCTAGTTAGTTGACTAGCTCATGGTAGAAGTTAAAATTGATTAGTCATACATGACATAATCAATAGTGGAATCCCATGCTAGTTCCTATTGGTATATACTCATAGTAAGTACGTTTTGAAGCTGTGTATAATACGGGTAAGAATACGACTAGAATTCTTGATGAAAGAAAAGAATGGAAAAGTAACTGTAAACATTTTCGTTAAGTATGAGTGTTTTGATATATGTCTTGAAGTCTTCCAAAAGTATTTTAATACATCTAACTACACTACATGTATATACATTTTAACTGAGTCGTTAAGTCATCGTTAGTCGTTACATGTAAGTGTTGTTTTGAAACCTTTAAGTTAACGATCTCAATTAATGTTGTTAACCCATTGTTTATTATATCTAATGAGATGTTAAATTATTATATTATCATGATATTATGATATATTAATATATCTTAATATGATATATATACATTTAAATGTCGTTACAACGATAATCGTTACATATATGTCTCGTTTCGAAATCCTTAAGTTAGTAGTCTTGTTTATATGTATATAACTCATTGTTAATATACTTATGGAGATACTTACTTATCATAATCTCATTTTAACCATATGTATATCCATATATATATCGTCATGTCGTTTTTATAAGTTTTAACGTTCGTGAATCGCCGGTCAACTTGGGTGGTCAATTGTCTATATGAAACATATTTCAATTAATCAAGTCTTAACAAGTTTGATTGCTTAACATGTTGGAAACATTTAATCATGTAAATATCAATCTCAATTAATATATATAAACATGGAAAAGTTCGGGTCACTACAGTACCTACCCGTTAAATAAATTTCGTCCCGAAATTTTAAGCTGTTGAAGGTGTTGACGAATCTTCTGGAAATAGATGCGGGTATTTCTTCTTCATATGATCTTCACACTCCCAGGTGAACTCGGGTCCTCTACGAGCATTCCATCGAACCTTAACAATTGGTATCTTGTTTTGCTTAAGTCTTTTAACCTCACGATCCATTATTTCGACGGGTTCTTCGATGAACTGAAGTTTTTCGTTGATTTGAATTTCATCTAACGGAATAGTGAGATCTTCTTTAGCAAAACATTTCTTCAAATTCGAGACGTGGAAAGTGTTATGTACAGCTGCGAGTTGTTGAGGTAATTCAAGTCGGTAAGCTACTGGTCCAACACGATCAATAATCTTGAATGGTCCAATATACCTTGGATTTAATTTCCCTTGTTTACCAAATCGAACAACGCCTTTCCAAGGTGCAACTTTAAGCATGACCATCTCTCAAATTTCAAATTCTATATCTTTTCTTTTAATGTCAGCGTAGCTCTTTTGTCGACTTTGGGCGGTTTTCAACCGTTGTTGAATTTGGATGATCTTCTCAGTAGTTTCTTGTATAATCTCCGGACCCGTAATCTGTCTATCCCCCACTTCACTCCAACAAATCGAAGACCTGCACTTTCTACCATAAAGTGCTTCAAACAGCGCCATCTCAATGCTTGAATGGTAGCTGTTGTTGTAGGAAAATTCTGCTAATGGTAGATGTCGATCCCAACTGTTTCCAAAATCAATAACACATGCTCGTAGCATGTCTTCAAGCGTTTGTATCGTCCTTTCGCTCTGCCCATCAGTTTGTGGATGATAGGCAGTACTCATGTCTAGACGAGTTCCTAATGCTTGCTGTAATGTCTGCCAGAATCTTGAAATAAATCTGCCATCCCTATCAGAGATAATAGAGATTGGTATTCCATGTCTGGAGATGACTTCCTTCAAATACAGTCGTGCTAACTTCTCCATCTTGTCATCTTCTCTTATTGGCAGGAAGTGTGCTGATTTGGTGAGACGATCAACTATTACCCAAATAGTATCAAAACCACTTGCAGTCCTTGGCAATTTAGTGATGAAATCCATGGTAATGTTTTCCCATTTCCATTCCGGGATTTCGGGTTGTTGAAGTAGACCTGATGGTTTTTGATGCTCAACTTTGACTTTAGAACACGTCAAACATTCTCCTACGTATTTAGCAACATCGGCTTTCATACCCGGCCACCAAAAATGTTTCTTGAGATCCTTGTACATCTTCCCCGTTCCAGGATGTATTGAGTATCTGGTTTTATGAGCTTCTCTAAGTACCATTTCTCTCATATCTCCAAATTTTGGTACCCAAATTCTTTCAGCCCTATACCGGGTTCCGTCTTCCTGAATATTAAGATGCTTCTCCGATCCTTTGGGTATTTCATCCTTTAAATTTCCTTCTTTTAAAACTCCTTGTTGCGCCTCTTTTATTTGAGTGGTAAGGTTATTATGAATCATTATATTCATAGATTTTACTCGAATGGGTTCTCTGTCCTTCCTGCTCAAGGCATCGGCTACCACATTTGCCTTCCCCGGGTGGTAACGAATCTCAAAGTCGTAATCATTCAATAATTCAATCCACCTACGCTGCCTCATATTCAGTTGTTTCTGATTAAATATGTGTTGAAGACTTTTGTGGTCGGTATATATAATACTTTTGACCCCATATAAGTAGTGCCTCCAAGTCTTTAATGCAAAAACAACCGCGCCTAATTCCAAATCATGCGTCGTATAATTTTGTTCGTGAATCTTCAATTGTCTAGACGCATAAGCAATCACCTTCGTTCGTTGCATTAATACACAACCGAGACCTTGCTTTGATGCGTCACAATAAATCACAAAATCATCATTCCCTTCAGGCAATGACAATATAGGTGCCGTAGTTAGCTTTTTCTTCAATAACTGAAACGCTTTCTCTTGTTCATCATTCCATTCAAATTTCTTCCCTTTATGCGTTAATGCAGTCAAGGGTTTTGCTATTTTGGAGAAATCTTGGATGAATCTTCTGTAGTAACTAGCCAATCCTAAAAATTGACGTATATGCTTCGGAGTTTTTGGGGTTTCCCACTTTTCAACGGTTTCGATCTTTGCCGGGTCCACCTGGATACCTTCTTTGTTCACTATGTGACCGAGGAATTGAACTTCTTCCAACCAAAATGCACACTTTGAAAACTTAGCATACAATTCTTCCTTCCTCAATACTTCTAACACCTTTCTCAAATGTTCACCGTGTTCTTGGTCATTCTTTGAGTAAATAAGTATGTCATCGATGAAAACAATGACAAACTTGTCAAGATATGGCCCACACACTCGGTTCATAAGGTCCATGAACACAGCTGGTGCGTTAGTCAATCCAAACGGCATAACCATAAACTCGTAATGACCATAACGCATCCTAAAAGCAGTTTTTGGAATATCATCCTCCTTTACTCGCATTTGATGATATCCAGAACGTAAATCGATCTTTGAATAAACTGACGAGCCTTGTAGTTGATCAAATAAGTCGTCAATTCTCGGTAGTGGGTAGCGGTTCTTGATGGTAAGTTTGTTCAACTCTCGGTAGTCGATACACAACCTGAATGTACCATCTTTCTTCTTGACAAACAAAACAGGAGCTCCCCACGGTGATGTGCTTGGTCGAATGAAACCAAACTCTAAAAGTTCTTGTAATTGGTTTTGCAGTTCTTTCATCTCGCTGGGTGCGAGTCTGTAAGGAGCACGAGCTATTGGTGCAGCTCCTGGTACAAGATCTATTTGAAATTCAACGGATCGATGTGGGGGTAATCCCGGTAATTCTTTCGAAAATATATTGGGAAATTCTTTTGCAATGAGAACATCATTGATGCTCTTTTCTTCAGTTTGTACTTTTTCGACGTGTGCTAGAATAGCATAGCAACCTTTTCTTATTAGTTTTTGTGCCTTCAAATTACTAATAAGATGTAGCTTCGTGTTGCCCTTTTCTCCGTACACCATTAAGGGTTTTCCTTTTTCTCGTATAATGCGAATTGCATTTTTGTAACAAACGATCTCTGCTTTCACTTCTTTCAACCAGTCCATACCGATTATCACATCTAAACTCCTTAACTCTACTGGTATCAAATCAATCTTAAATGTTTCGCTAACCAGTTTAATTTCTCGATTCCGACATATATTGTAGCGACCCGACCAAATCGTCATTGACGGCGCCGTCTACTTAGGTCCCGTTACGTGGTCATAAGTCTTTAAAACAACGTTTGACCAAAAGATATGTCGCATTCATTTCAAATGTAAAGGTTGTTCAAGTTTACAAGAATAGTTCCACCACAAGTTACGATACATAGTTTTAAGTACAAATGAAACTTATGCGACACAATTTAAAAGTATCCAAAAGACGCTCCATGTATGCATATATACTCGACATCCAATGCAAGTATCAAAATAATGAGCGGAAGCATGTATCATGTATCATTCAAGGACCTGAGAAAAACATAGAAATCTGTCAACGAAAACGTTGGTGAAATCATAGGTTTAAGTAAGTAAGTACAAGTGAACCACAAGATTTGCATCAATGAAATAATAGTAATACATTCCAAAAGTTTGTTTCACGAGCACCCAATTATCAATGCTTAACATTTCTCCCATTGAACCCCATCACTTAGTGCTAGAACATACACTGTTTCTCGAAAATATATTTCATTCGTAAACGGTAGCGAACCGTTTGAATGAGGGTTTGTCAAACCCATATGGATCCATACAACATAAGTTCTCGCTTACACCCGGCAAGTGTAACTAATGATAATCGAATTAAGGATTTTGTTCTAAACTCGTATGTAGAATGTTTGTTTTCCTGTACTTGTGTTCACTTAGTAAAGAAATGTTTATGTTTTCTCATCCCAAATGTAAGTTCAAAAAGAGTAAAAGTGGGACTATGATCTCACCTTGAGTGCACGAGTAGTAAAGTACTTCGACAAGTAAACGTGTGCAAAGAACAATGCTAGTCTTGACCTAAACATATAGGTTGTATCAATAACGGTAAACACGATAGGTCAAAGATGTTCAATTAGTCCTATGGCTCGTTAAGACTCGATCATAATAGCATGTGAATCAAATTGTCATGTTTCATGCAAGGTACAAGTATAAAAACATGTTAGAACGATTGCACAAATATTTGGTTAAGTTTGATTAAAAGTCAAACTTTGGTCGGTCAAAGTCAACGAAAGTCAACACGTTCGGGTCGGGTTCCGAACTATTTTTCTGAGGTTTTTAATCATATATGAACATGTTAGAACAAGTTTCATGTGAATCGGAGGTCCGTAGTATGCCAAACATTTTCCATAAAATGGACACCGGAGACAGAAGCTGGGCACGGCTTATGCCGCGCCGCGGCACCCTTCTGTCGCGCCGCGACAATAGGCGGGTGCTGGTGCCTGGTCTGTTTCACTTGTCCAACTTGATCCAAACTTCAAATAAGCATAAAACGCAAACCACAAACACTTAGGACTCGCACCTTATATCGTTGGAAAGCTCTTTTGACATAGAATGCAACTAAACACAATTTAACAATCAAAAACCTCATTTGTAACAACCGAGTTTTCCAACCAAGTGATCATTCAATGCCCACATTAATGCTTCAAACTCACCAATGCACATTTAATGATTTGGGCATTCAATGCATACATGTGACATGCCATTTTGTAGGTAATGGAGCATACAATACAACTAACAACTTACTAACAACAATTCATGGCAATCAACGCATCAAATAATCACTTCAAGTTCTTCAAACCCTAACTCAATTCCACCAAAAATCAATAATCAAGCTCATGAAGTTTTCTAAGGCAACCTACACATCAAATTGAAGCTAGTGATGCTAGTAACACAATTAAAACATCAACTTTCAACATCTAACAACATATGATCATCCAAAATTCAAGAACAACACACCAAAATTCAAGTTCATGCTAGTTACACTAAAACAACGAGATCGAGCATATAAATCATATATTCATGTTAGACTTGAGCCATAGACACTAATTAACACTTTTATAAGTTAAAAACATCAAGAACACAAAATCTAGTGATTTTAGAAAGTTACCCAAATGAGATGAAGTTGGTACCAAAATGAAGAGGATGAAGAGAGGATCACGAATATGTAATTTATTTGGTTGCTAGCTCCCTAATCCGGATTTAGATGATGAATGAATGAGAAAGGAAATTGGGTGTGTTCTTGCTAGAGAGAAAGAGAGAGAGATAGGGAGATGGTAATGAATGGGTGAAAGGGGTTTGACCCTTTGACCTAGTCAAGGGTTTGATCCCTTGTCAAGTTTAGTCCCTCAACTTTCGTTCGGGTGCGGGAATTACCTAAACGAGATAATTTAAAACGCGTATCAACGGGAGATGTTATAAACATATAACGGAGTTTAAATTAGTATAACGGAAAAGTAAATGGAAAAAGGCGGGATGTTACATTACCTACTCCTTAAAAGAAATTTCGTCCCGAAATTTAAGTAGGCGTAGTAGTCGTTGTTTCTTCCTCGAGATCTTGCGTTTCCGAATTCACGAATAGATGAGGATACTTCCTTTGCATTTGATCTTGTCTTTCCCAAGTAAACTCGGGTCCTCTTTTGGCATCCCAACGAACCTTGACAATCGGGATTCGGCTTTGTTTCAATGTCTTGACGGAGGTGTCCACAATTTCAACCGGTTCCTCCACAAAATGAAGTTTGTCATCAATAGTAAGTTCCTCGAGAGGGATGACGATATCGGGTTCGGCAAGACACTTTTTCAAGTTAGATACATGGAAGGTAGGATGAACGGAGTTCAATTGAGGCGGAAGATCTAAACGATAAGCAACGGTTCCAATACGCTCCAAGATTTCGAAAGGACCAATATACCGCGGATTTAGCTTCCCGCGTTTCCCAAAACGGATTACACCCTTCCAAGGTGCGACTTTTAACATTACTCGGTCACCGACTTGAAATTCAAGATCGTTGCGTCGTTTGTCGGTATAGCTCTTTTGACGACTTCGGGCCGTCCTAAGCCTATCTCGGATTTGAACGATTTTCTCGGTGGTTTCGTGAATGAGTTCGGGTCCGGTGATTTGCACGTCGCCTACCTCGGCCCAACAAAGAGGTGAACGACATTTGCGGCCATATAGCGCTTCAAAAGGTGCGGCTTTAATACTCGCGTGATAACTATTGTTGTAAGAGAACTCGGCGAGAGGTAAGTGCTTGTCCCAAGCTTTTCTGAAATCAACCACGCAAGCTCGTAACATGTCCTCTAAGGTTTGAATTGTACGTTCGCTTTGTCCATCGGTTTGAGGATGATATGCGGTGCTCATGTCTAAACGCGTTCCCAACGCTTCTTGCAATGTACGCCAAAATCTAGAAACGAAACGGCCATCTCGGTCGGAGATAATCGATAAAGGTACACCGTGTCGGGCTATGATCTCCTTAATGTAACGTTGTGCAAGTTTCTCCATTTTGTCCGTTTCTTTCATGGCCAGGAAGTGTGCGGATTTGGTGAGACGGTCAACAATAACCCAAATGGTATCATAACCGCCCGTCGTTTTTGGTAGTTTGGTGATAAAATCCATCGTTATCCTTTCCCACTTCCATTGCGGGATCTCGGGTTGTCGAAGTAGTCCGGACGGTCTTTGGTGTTCGGCTTTGACTTTGGAACATGTCAAACACTTGGAAACATAAGTAGCTACGTCCCTTTTGATGTTCGGCCACCAATATAGCTGTTTAAGGTCGTGGTACATCTTATTGGCACCGGGGTGAATCGAGTATCGTGACTTATGGGCTTCATCTAAAATAAGGCTTCGTAGGTCCCCATAACTAGGCACCCAAATCCTTCCGGCGAAATATCGGAGTCCGGTTTCTTTAACTTCGAATCGAGAGGTGAGGACGTTTAAGTGTTCGAGAGAGATGTTTTCATCCTTGAGAGCCTCATCTTGGGCTACCCGAATTTGGCTATTAAGGTTTGTGTGGATGGTGATGTTTAAGGCTCGGACACGAAGAGGCACCACTCTTTCTTTTCGACTTAAGGCATCGGCTACTACGTTTGCCTTCCCGGGATGGTAACGAAGCTCGCAATCGTAATCGTTCAAAGTTTCAATCCACCGTCGTTGTCTCATGTTTAGTTGCTTTTGATCGAAAATGTGTTGGAGACTTTTGTGGTCGGTAAAGATAGTACTCTTGGTTCCATAAAGATAGTGTCTCCACATTTTAAGTGCAAAGACAACGGCTCCGAGTTCGAGATCATGTGTCGTATAGTTTCGTTCATGAATTTTGAGTTGTCGAGAAGCATAAGCAATGACTTTCGTTCGTTGCATCAATACACACCCAAAACCATGTTTTGAGGCATCGCAATATACAACAAAGTCATCATTGCCTTCGGGAAGTGACAAGATAGGAGCGGTGGTTAGCTTCGTTTTCAAGATTTGGAATGCGGATTCATGTTCGGTCGCCCAAATGAATTTCTTTCCCTTGTGAGTCAATGCGGTTAGAGGACGTGCAACCAAAGAGAAATTTTCGATGAATCTACGATAGTACCCGGCGAGACCCAAAAATTGACGAATGTGAGTAGGAGTAGTAGGAGTCTCCCATTTGCTAATGGCTTCGATTTTCGTTGGATCGACTTTAATACCTTGGTCACTTACAACATGACCAAGAAATTGAACTTCCTTTAACCAAAATTCACACTTGGAGAATTTGGCATAGAGTTGTTCTTGTCTTAAAAGTTCAAGCACAAGTCGGAGGTGTCCCTCGTGTTCTTCTTCGCTTTTTGAATAGACTAAAATATCATCGATGAACACGATAACGAATTTGTCAAGATACGGTTTGCACACGCGGTTCATAAGATCCATGAACACCGCCGGTGCGTTAGTGAGACCAAATGGCATTACAAGAAATTCATAACTACCATAACGAGTTCGGAAAGCGGTTTTGGAGACATCTTCCCCCTTAACCCTTAATTGATGATAACCCGAGCGGAGATCGATTTTCAAATATACACAAGACCCTTGTAGTTGATCAAAGAGGTCATCGATGCGAGGAAGAGGATATCGGTTCTTAACCGTCAATTTATTTAGTTCACGATAATCAATGCACATTCGTAGGGATCCGTCTTTCTTTTTAACAAACAAAATCGGAGCGCCCCAAGGTGAATGGCTAGGTTGGATAAAACCACGGTCAAGTAGTTCTTGGATTTGACTTTGCAATTCTTGCATTTCAGATGGAGCGAGTCTATATGGTGCACGTGCTACGGGTGCGGCTCCCGGAATAAGATCGATTTGGAATTCAACCGGTCGATGAGGCGGAAGACCCGGCAATTCGTCGGGAAATACATCAGAATAGTCACTAACAATTGGCACATCATCGATGTGCTTCTCATCGGACTCGACTTTCTTAACGTGGGCAAGGATCGCAAAACAACCCTTACGGAGTAGTTTTCTAACTTTAAGGCACGAAACGAGGTTGAGTCTGGTGCAACTCTTATCGCCATAAACAATCAAAGGTTCACCATTCTCGATAGGAATTCGGATTGCGTTAAGATCACAAAGAATGTGAGATTTCGTTTTGACTAACCAATTCATACCGATTATTACATCAAAGCTTCCTAATTCCATGGGTATCAAGTCAATTTCAAATTCCCTACCCAAAATGTTTAACGTACACCCCCGGTAATATGTGTCGGCACTTAATAGTTTTCCGTTAGCCACTTCAATGGTATAAGTGGTATCTAATGGAAGAGGTGGAGTGCTAAAATAATGAGTCAAAGTCTTGGATACAAAGCATTTATCGGCACCCGAATCGAATAAGCAAGAGACATAAGAATTGTTGAGAAGAAACGTACCCGTGACTAGTTCAGTGTCATCCCGGGCTTCCTCGGTGTTTATGTTGAAAGCTCGGCCGCGCGTATTGGGGTTATCTTTCCTCTTCGGGCATGCATTTCTATAATGGCCCGTTTGGCCACATTCATAACAAGTGCCCGTCTTTGGTGCATTGGGCCACTTTCGAGCGACGGGAGTGGTACTTTTACAATCGTTGGCCTTATGACCAACTCATTGGCACCGGTGGCAAATTATCTTACTACATTCGCCAAAGTGATGTTTGTTGCATTTGTTGCAAAGAGGCAGGTTCCCGGCATAACCTTTCTTGCCGTCGGAGGTGTAAGGCTTCTTAGCAAAGTTGTTGTTGCTTGATTGGGAGGGTTCCCACTTTCTTTTGTTGCCGCCCGATTTATCCTCGGCCTTAGGTGCCGAAACTACGATTTCGTCAACCGTTTCAATTAGTTGGCGAGCCATGTTCATAGCGGCTTGATGAGTAGTGGGTTTGGATGACATCACCCCTTGTTTGATGCTTTTTGGAAGACCGAGCATGTAGAGCTCAATCCTTTGAGATTCGGGGTTAACAAGATTAGGACACATCAAGGATAGTTCGGCGAAGCGTTGATTATAAGCTTTAAGATCGTTTCCGACCGCTTTCAAAGCTCTTAGTTCTTCCTCAAGCTTTCGGGTTTCTTCGCGCGGAAAATATTCAACAATCATCTTTTCCTTTAGATCGGCCCAAGAGAGGGCATGAGCTTCATCGGTACCCACCGATTGAACATAGGTGTTCCACCATGTTAGAGCAATTCCGGAGAAAGTGTGAGTGGAGTATTTGACCTTGTCTTGGTCCCGACAACCGCTTATGCTAAAGACGGCTTCCGTTTGCTCAAACCATCGGGTGAGCACGACCGGTCCCCCGGTTCCATCAAAAGTGTGAGGTTTGCACCCCATGAAAGCTTTATAGGAGCATCCCTCGTTTGAGTTTCCGGCTCCATTGTTGTTGTCGTTGTTGTTGTTGTTGTGGTTGTTATTATTATTGTTGTTGGAAGAGTGACAGGCCATGGCCGCATCTACGGCGGTAGCTATCATCTGTTCGAGAGCTTGTTCGGGAGTTTCATTGCGGCGTACACGACGAGGAGCCATTGTTCCTTCAAGACACAAGAATATCATTGATTAGTATTCTCAATAATACTAACCGTGATATAGAATGAAGATAAAGAGAAGTTTTTCCTCGACTCGCCTTAAATTCTTTATGCCATAATGTCGGAATGTTCATATGAGTCACCGTAATATAATCCCGGAAATTATATTACCCTGATTCATATGTGCATTCGACATTATTCTATAAAGTCAAGGTGGCGTGTCAATCAAATTAAACAACGTGAGATTAAGATGAACTAAGAGTAGATATGAGTAGAAGCGTTCGAGTATAAATGCACAAGTAGTCAAGTAATTCCTACTTCAAGTCTATATGCCGGTTGTAGTCTAGACTCATCAATGTACCCTATGACTCGGGGTTGACACTAATGAACTCTAAATCCCTACAACCAATGCTCTGATACCATCTGTAGCGACCCGACCAAATCGTCATTGATGGCGCCGTCTACTTAGGTCCCGTTACGTGGTCATAAGTCTTTAAAACAACGTTTGACCAAAAGATATGTCGCATTCATTTCAAATGTAAAGGTTGTTCAAGTTTACAAGAATAGTTCCACCACAAGTTACGATACATAGTTTTAAGTACAAATGAAACTTATGCGACACAATTTAAAAGTATCCAAAAGACGCTCCATGTATGCATATATACTCGACATCCAATGCAAGTATCAAAATAATGAGCGGAAGCATGTATCATGTATCATTCAAGGACCTGAGAAAAACATAGAAATCTGTCAACGAAAACGTTGGTGAAATCATAGGTTTAAGTAAGTAAGTACAAGTGAACCACAAGATTTGCATCAATGAAATAATAGTAATACATTCCAAAAGTTTGTTTCACGAGCACCCAATTATCAATGCTTAACATTTCTCCCATTGAACCCCATCACTTAGTGCTAGAACATACACTGTTTCTCGAAAATATATTTCATTCGTAAACGGTAGCGAACCGTTTGAATGAGGGTTTGTCAAACCCATATGGATCCATACAACATAAGTTCTCGCTTACACCCGGCAAGTGTAACTAATGATAATCGAATTGAGGATTTTGTTCTAAACTCGTATGTAGAATGTTTGTTTTCCTGTACTTGTGTTCACTTAGTAAAGAAATGTTTATGTTTTCTCATCCCAAATGTAAGTTCAAAAAGAGTAAAAGTGGGACTATGATCTCACCTTGAGTGCACGAGTAGTAAAGTACTTCGACAAGTAAACGTGTGCAAAGAACAATGCTAGTCTTGACCTAAACATATAGGTTGTATCAATAACGGTAAACACGATAGGTCAAAGATGTTCAATTAGTCCTATGGCTCGTTAAGACTCGATCATAATAGCATGTGAATCAAATTGTCATGTTTCATGCAAGGTACAAGTATAAAAACATGTTAGAACGATTGCACAAATATTTGGTTAAGTTTGATTAAAAGTCAAACTTTGGTCGGTCAAAGTCAACGAAAGTCAACACGTTCGGGTCGGGTTCCGAACTATTTTTCTGAGGTTTTTAATCATATATGAACATGTTAGAACAAGTTTCATGTGAATCGGAGGTCCGTAGTATGCCAAACATTTTCCATAAAATGGACACCGGAGACAGAAGCTGGGCACGGCTTATGCCGCGCCGCGGCACCCTTCTGTCGCGCCGCGAAAATAGGCGGGTGCTGGTGCCTGGTCTGTTTCACTTGTCCAACTTGATCCAAACTTCAAATAAGCATAAAACGCAAACCACAAACACTTAGGACTCGCACCTTATATCGTTGGAAAGCTCTTTTGACATAGAATGCAACTAAACACAATTTAACAATCAAAAACCTCATTTGTAACAACCGAGTTTTCCAACCAAGTGATCATTCAATGCCCACATTAATGCTTCAAACTCACCAATGCACATTTAATGATTTGGGCATTCAATGCATACATGTGACATGCCATTTTGTAGGTAATGGAGCATACAATACAACTAACAACTTACTAACAACAATTCATGGCAATCAACGCATCAAGTAATCACTTCAAGTTCTTCAAACCCTAACTCAATTCCACCAAAAATCAATAATCAAGCTCATGAAGTTTTCTAAGGCAACCTACACATCAAATTGAAGCTAGTGATGCTAGTAACACAATTAAAACATCAACTTTCAACATCTAACAACATATGATCATCCAAAATTCAAGAACAACACACCAAAATTCAAGTTCATGCTAGTTACACTAAAACAATGAGATCGAGCATATAAATCATATATTTATGTTAGACTTGAGCCATAGACACTAATTAACACTTTTATAAGTTAAAAACATCAAGAACACAAAATCTAGTGATTTTAGAAAGTTACCCAAATGAGATGAAGTTGGTACCAAAATGAAGAGGATGAAGAGAGGATCACGAATATGTAATTTATTTGGTTGCTAGCTCCCTAATCCGGATTTAGATGATGAATGAATGAGAAAGGAAATTGGGTGTGTTCTTGCTAGAGAGAAAGAGAGAGAGATAGGGAGATGGTAATGAATGGGTGAAAGGGGTTTGACCCTTTGACCTAGTCAAGGGTTTGATCCCTTGTCAAGTTTAGTCCCTCAACTTTCGTTCGGGTGCGGGAATTACCTAAACGAGATAATTTAAAACGCGTATCAACGGGAGATGTTATAAACATATAACGGAGTTTAAATTAGTATAACGGAAAAGTAAATGGAAAAAGGCGGGATGTTACATATATTATCTGCTGAAATTAATTTACCATTTACTAATTCGAGTAAAAATTTACTATCCAAAGGCGTCAATGGACAACTTAATTTAGCACAAAAATCTCTACTCATATAGCTTCTATCCGCACCCGAATCAAAAAAAACGTAAGCAGATTTATTGTCAATAAGAAACGTACCCGTAACAAGCTCCGGGTCTTCCTGTGCCTCTGCCGCATTAATATTGAAAACTCTTCCACGGCCTTGTCCATTCGTGTTCTCCTGGTTCGGGCAATTTCTAATAATGTGGCCCGGTTTTCCATATTTATAACAAACTACATTGGCATAACTTGCTCCGACACTACTTGCTCCGCCATTACTCGTTCCGACACCATTTGTTCCTTTCGTTCTATTAACCCCTGGTCCGTAGACCTCACACTTCGCCGCGCTATGACCATTTCTTTTACACTTGTTGCAAAATTTGGTGCAGAACCCCGAGTGATACTTTTCACACCTTTGGCATAGCTGCTTCTGATTGTTGTTGTTGTTGTGGTTATTATTGTTGTTGGGATGATTGTTGTAGTTGCTGTTGTTGTTGTTGTTGTTGTTGTTGTTGTTGTTGTTGTTGTTGTTGTTGTTGTTGGGCCATTTGTTGTAGTTGCGATTGATGTTGCGATTGTTGGGATAATTGTTGCGATTATTGTTGTAATTGCTGTTGTTGTTGTATTGGTGATTCTTATCACCGTTTTCCTCCCACTTTCTTTTGACTTGCTTCACATTGGCCTCTTCAGCAGTCTGTTCTTTAATTCTTTCTTCAATCTGGTTCACTAGTTTGTGAGCCATTCTACATGCCTGTTGTATGGAGGCGGGCTCGTGTGAACTTATATCTTCTTGGATTCTTTCCGGTAATCCTTTCACAAACGCGTCGATCTTCTCTTCCTCATCTTCCAATGCTCCCGGACACAATAGGCACAATTCTGTGAATCGTCTTTCGTACGTGGTAATATCAAATCCTTGGGTTCGTAACCCTCTAAGTTTTGTCTTGAGCTTATTGACCTCGGTTCTGGGACGGTACTTCTCGTTCATCAAGTGCTTGAATGCTGACCACGGTAGTGCGTACGCATCATCTTGTCCCACTTGCTCTAGATAGGTATTTCACCATGTTAATGCAGAACCTGTGAAGGTATGCGTAGCGTACTTCACTTTGTCCTCTTCAGTACACTTACTTATGGCAAACACCGATTCGACCTTCTCGGTCCACCGTTTCAATCCGATCGGTCCTTCGGTTCCATCAAATTCCAAAGGTTTGCAGGCAATGAATTCTTTGTAGGTGCATCCTACACGATTTCCTGTACTGCTAGATCCAAGGTTATTGTTGGTATGTAGCGCAGCCTGTACTGCGGCTATGTTTGAAGCTAGAAAAGTACGGAATTCCTCTTCATTCATATTTACGGTGTGTCGAGTAGTCGGTGCCATTTCCTTCAAAATAGTCAAATGGAACAAGTTAATCATACAGAATATTAAGAGTAGTTAATAGTATTTCGTAGCATAATATGAACTCATTTATAAAAGCTTTTTCTTCATATTAGCGTTTTATAAGTTTAAATTCGGGTAGTACCTACCCGTTAAGTTCATACTTAGTAGCTAATATACAATTCAACTACTACAATTCTATATGAAAAACTGATTATAATAATATTTCGCGTTCAAACTTTTATACAATATTTTACAAATTTACAATACCGCTTATTTTACATAAAGCATGAAATATAGCACACAATAAATTTGATACAAGATAGTTGTGAAGATAATTCTAGCTAGTACACAAGTCGTTCAGCAAAGGCAATAAAGACACGTAATTCATACGTCCAGAAACAAGTCATGCATTCTGGTTTTACTAGGACTACTTCCCATCCTTGGTCTTGTGGAACATAACCGTTATGGCCATTGATAAGACAGCGTGTTGTAACGTCGTCAAAGGGACGAGGGTTACGTAATGTCCAACAGTCCCGTAACAATCTAAAAACCTTATTTCTTACCCCAATTACAGACTCCGTCACTTGTGGGAACGTTTTGTTTAATAGTTGTAGCCCGATGTTCTTGTTCTCACTTTGGTGAGAAGCGAACATTGCTAACCCGTAAGCATAACATGCTTCTTTATGTTGCATGTTAGCCGCTTTTTCTAAATCACGAAGTCCTATATTCGGATATACTGAGTCAAAATAATTTCTTAACCCGTTGCGTAAAATAGCATTTGGGTTCCCCGCAATATATGCGTCAAAGTAAACACATCGTAACTTATGGATTTCCCAATGTGATATCCCCCATCTTTCGAACGAAAGCCTTTTATAAACCAAGGCATTCTTGGAACGTTCTTCGAATGTCTTACAAACTGATCTCGCCTTAAATAGTTGTGCCGAGGAATTCTGACCGACTCTAGACAAGATTTCATCAATCATGTCTCCGGGTAGGTCTCTTAAAATATTGGGTTGTCTATCCATTTTGTGTTTTTATACTGTAAAATAGACAAGAGTTAGATTCATAAAAAAAATACTTATTAATACAAGCAATTTTCACATATATCATAAAGCATAAGCACACTATATTACATATATTACACCACATGAATACAACTATCTTATTCCGACTCGCTCGTTTCTTCTTGTTCGGTTTTGGTTCGTTTTGCCAAGTTTCTAGGGATATATGATGTTCCCCTAATACGAGCCGTCGTTGTCCACATTGGTTTAGAAAAACCTGGTGGTTTAGAGGTTCCCGGGTCATTGTTACAACTTAAGGACTTCGGGGGTTGACGATACATATAAAGTTCATCGGGGTTGGAATTAGATTTCTCTATTTTTATGCCCTTTCCCTTATTATTTTCTTTTGCCTTTTTAAATTCAGTTGGGGTAATTTCTATAACATCATCGGAATTCTCGTCGGAATCCGATTCATCGGAGAATTGGTAATCCTCCCAATATTTTGCTTCCTTGGCGGAAACACCATTGACCATAATTAACCTTGGTCGGTTGGTTGAGGATTCTCTTTTACTTAACCGTTTTATTATTTCCCCCACCGGTTCTATTTCTTCTTCCGGTTCCGATTCTTCTTCCGGTTCCGACTCTTCTTCCGGTTCCTCTTCGGGAACTTGTGAATCAGTCCACGAATCATTCCAATTTACATTTGACTCTTCATTATTATTAGGTGAGTCAATGGGACTTGTTCTAGAGGTAGACATCTATCACATAATATCAAACACGTTAAGAGATTAATATATCACATAATATTCATATGTTAAAAATATATAGTTTCCAACAAAAATGTTAAGCAATCATTTTTAAAGAAAACACGGTCGAAGTCCAGACTCACTAATGCATCCTAACAAACTCGATAAGACACACTAATGCAAATTTTCTGGTTCTCTAAGACCAACGCTCTGATACCAACTGAAATGTCCCGTTCTTATTGATTAAAAACGTTCCATATTAATTGATTTCGTTGCGAGGTTTTGACCTCTATATGAGGCGTTTTTCAAAGACTGCATTCATTTTAAAACAAATCATAACCTTTATTTCATCAATAAAGGTTTAAAAAGCTTTCCGTAGATTATCAAATAATGATAATCTAAAATATCCTGTTTACACACGACCATTACATAATGGTTTACAATACAAATATGTTACAACAAAATAAGTTTCTTGAATGCAGTTTTTACACACTATCATACAAGCATGGACTCCAAATCTCGTCCTTATTTAAGTATGCGATAGCGGAAGCTCTTAGTATTCACCTGAGAATAAACATGCTTTAAACGTCAACAAAAATGTTGGTGAGTTATAGGTTTAACCTATATATATCAAATCGTAACAATAGACCACAAGATTTCATATTTCAATACACATCCCATACATAGAGATAAAAATCATTCATATGGTGAACACCTGGTAACCGACATTAACAAGATGCATATATAAGAATATCCCCATCATTCCGGGACACCCTTCGGATATGATATAAATTTCGAAGTACTAAAGCATCCGGTACTTTGGATGGGGTTTGTTAGGCCCAATAGATCTATCTTTAGGATTCGCGTCAATTAGGGTGTCTGTTCCCTAATTCTTAGATTACCAGACTTAATAAAAAGGGGCATATTCGATTTTGATAATTCAACCATAGAATGTAGCTTAACGTACTTGTGTCTATTTTGTAAATCATTTATAAAACCTGCATGTATTCTCATCCCAAAATATTAGATTTTAAAAGTGGGACTATAACTCACTTTCACAGATTTTTTTTACTTCGTCGGGAAGTAAGACTTGGCCACTGGTTGATTCCCGAACCTATAACAATATATACATATATATCAAAGTATGTTTAAAATATATTTACAACACTTTTAATATATTTTGATGTTTTAAGTTTATTAAGTCAGCTGTCCTCGTTAGTAACCTACAACTAGTTGTCCACAGTTAGATGTACAGAAATAAATCAATAAATATTATCTTGAATCAATCCACGACCCAGTGTATACGTATCTCAGTATTGATCACAACTCAAACTATATATATTTTGGAATCAACCTCAACCCTGTATAGCTAACTCCAACATTCACATATAGAGTGTCTATGGTTGTTCCGAAATATATATAGATGTGTCGACATGATAGGTCGAAACATTGTATACGTGTCTATGGTATCTCAAATTACATAATATACAATACAAGTTGATTAAGTTATGGTTGGAATAGATTTGTTACCAATTTTCACGTAGCTAAAATGAGAAAAATTATCCAATCTTGTTTTACCCATAACTTCTTCATTTTAAATCCGTTTTGAGTGAATCAAATTGCTATGGTTTCATATTGAACTCTATTTTATGAATCTAAACAGAAAAGTATAGGTTTATAGTTGGAAAAATAAGTTACAAGTTGTTTTTGTAAAGGTAGTCATTTCAGTCGAAAGAACGACGTCTAGATGACCATTTTAGAAAACATACTTCCACTTTGAGTTTAACCATAATTTTTGGATATAGTTTCATGTTCATAATAAAAATCATTTTCTCAGAATAACAACTTTTAAATCAAAGTTTATCATAGTTTTTAATTAACTAACCCAAAACAGCCCGCGGTGTTACTACGACGGCGTAAATCCGGTTTTACGGTGTTTTTCGTGTTTCCAGGTTTTAAATCATTAAGTTAGCATATCATATAGATATAGAACATGTGTGTAGTTAATTTTAAAAGTCAAGTTAGAAGGATTTACTTTTGTTTGCGAACAAGTTTAGAATTAACTAAACTATGTTCTAGTGATTACGAGTTTAAACCTTCGAATAAGATAGTTTTATATATATGAATCGAATGATGTTATGAACATCATTACTACCTCAAGTTTAGTAGGTAAACCTACTGGAAGTGACAAGAAATGATCTAGCTTCAAAGGATCTTGGATGGCTTGAAAGTTCTTGAAGTAGGATCATGACACAAAAACAAGTTCAAGTAAGATTTTTACTCGAATTAAGATAGTTTATAGTTATAGAAATTGAATCAAAGTTTGAATATGAATATTACCTTGAATAAGAAAGATAAACTAATGTATATAACAAAGGTTTCTTGATCTTAGATGATTACTTGGAATGGATTAGAAAGCTTGGAAGTAAATTAGTAAACTTGAAGGGATTTTTGAAGTGTTCTTGAAGTGTTCTTCCTATGATGATTATAGCTTGATTCTTGAAGTGATTTTTGATGAAGATGATGATTAACTACTGGAAAAATACGTTCATAATAGTGTGTGTGTGTGTGTTGATAGAGAATTAGAAAGAGAATTGGAAGTGAAATGGAGTGAATGATGAGTGGTAATTGGTGAGTGGGGTTAAAAGGAGTTCTAGTTAGTTGACTAGCTCACGGTAGAAGTTAAAATTGATTAGTCATACATGACATAATCAAGAGTGGAATCCCATGCTAGTTCCTATTGGTATATACTCATAGTAAGTATGTTTTGAAGCTGGGTATAATACGGGTAAGAATACGACTAGAATTCATGATGAAAGAAAAGAATGGAAAAGTAACTGTAAACATTTTCGTTAAGTATGAGTGTTTTGATATATGTATTGAAGTCTTCCAAAAGTATTTTAATACATCTAACTACACTACATGTATATACATTTTAACTGAGTCGTTAAGTCATCGTTAGTCGTTACATGTAAGTGTTGTTTTGAAACCTTTAAGTTAACGATCTCAATTAATGTTGTTAACCCATTGTTTATTATATCTAATGAGATGTTAAATTATTATATTATCATGATATTATGATATATTAATATATCTTAATATGATATATATACATTTAAATGTCGTTACAACGATAATCGTTACATATATGTCTCGTTTCGAAATCCTTAAGTTAGTAGTCTTGTTTATATGTATATAACTCATTGTTAATATACTTATGGAGATACTTACTTATCATAATCTCATGTTAACCATATGTATATCCATATATATATCGTCATGTCGTTTTTACAAGTTTTAACGTTCGTAAATCGCCGGTCAACTTGGGTGGTCAATTGTCTATATGAAACATATTTCAATTAATCAAGTCTTAACAAGTTTGATTGCTTAACATGTTGGAAACATTTAATCATGTAAATATCAATCTCAATTAATATATATAAACATGGAAAAGTTCGGGTCACTACATATTGTGTTTTTCATGATGATTGTCTCAGGAGCTACAAATCAATACCATCATTTCAAACTCAGGTATAATTTTTCTTTAGTCACTTTTATGTTGTGTTCAGTACTTTTTTTTTATCACATATTAGATTAGATATGGAGTATTTTGATGTATTGCTCTGTTTCATACTTTCATGTCATTGTTGCTCTATGTTGATGTATTATTGTGTTTCATGTCATTGTTGCTTTATGATTATTTTTTACAATGTAGTTCAGTATGATCATTAATCTTTATTTGTTTGTGTTTATTGTATTGGTGAGTTTTATAAATATGATGATGCAGTATCACTTAAAACAAACTAAACCATGCTCATAATTGATTTTTTCAAATTTGATGATTGTAATAAAAAGCACTGTAATTCTTTATTTATAATCTCGAGTTATATCAACTTTTGTATAGAGTAATTGGTGGACTCATGATAAAAATGCCAAAGGATATTATTAATCCCAATTTCTTATTTGACAAAATTAACCTTTTTCCCATTGATGAAACTGTTGATTCTTACATAGCAATGATGGAAAAAAATTTGCAGGAAAGATTATTAACAAGAAGGCAGCCATCTTTATAGTGCGCTTAACGTTTTAGAGGTGTTTCGTAAAGTGTGATAACATGGAGAAGATAGGTTGATTCCAATATTAACTATAGTCTTTTTCCGTGGTAACTCCGCTTCTCATTTCAGGTAAAAATTGAATTAAAAAAATGCGGATCAATGGGCAAGTGGGTGACGGGTTGGGTCATAACGGACAGTTTTTGTTTGTCGTGACATGTCCTACTACTACTTTTTGTTCAACGCTTTATGAAATTTGCGAAAATTTGATGTATTGAATTAGATTACAAAATTAATAATATTATAAGGTTAATACAAGTAGTTAAAAAATTAAAGCGAATAAGGACGTTTTATACATTAATATATATATTTTTTCTTTCTATAAGAGAGGGGAACAGTGAAATTTAGAAGGGCAATGTGACAATGAAGTTTGTTCAGAGTCAATTGTAGCTTAAATGGAAGCTTAAACATGTTCCCGTTAACGTTATATCACGTAGTACGTAAACATATAATGTTTAATATGTTGTCTCACGCAGTGTATAAACATGCAATGTTAAATATTCTACACAATGCAACTGTTAATGCGTCTGATGAACCACCGGTAGTGGTCATTCGGGTTCGATTTCAATGGATGAATCAGCAAGACAGTTAGCTAATAGAAATTCTATGTATCAACAGGAACGTATTGTGGGTTCTGTTTCTGTTGGGCAACCTATACGTTCAACTTCCAGTCCACAGACAATGTCTATTGCAGATTCAGGCACTGGTATGATTTGTATGTTCTTTTGCAGTTCGTAAAAATCAAGTCACTTGAACCAATCTTTAAATATTATGGATGATGTTTTTTTATATTTGTTGAACGTAAATGTTTAGTTTCATGCATGCCAGATATTGGTATTGGTACTTCCCCATTGTTGTTTTATTATTCGTAGATGCTGGAGGTAATATGCTGGACTGCAATGTTATTTTGAATGCATGTTTTCTTGCAGGGTCTTAAAACGAAACCACACAACCCTATTGTTGTAATAGCTCTAAGGTAAAACCACCATAAAACACCTCTTTTGTACATAACCTATATTGTGTTATGTAAATCTATTGATACAGCTAGCATGGAGCACGTAAATTGTACAGCAAATGCAAGTGTAACTCCACGTATCGAATAAAGGCCTGCAGCAACGAGCGGGTGACCAAACGCTTGTTATAATTATCACGTGTTATTGTTTTATAGCTATACCATATGGAGTATATAATATATAATTTGTAATAAAGCTGACATAATGAGGTTGATATTGAATATTCTAACTACGGTTTGTTATTATGTGACAATACTATACTTCTTAATCAATCAATGCATTATATATATATATATATATATATATATATATATATATATATATATATATATATATATATATATATATATATATATATATATATATACTAGTTTTATGAGCACGTGTGTTGTACGATAATTTTATAATTTAGTTTAATGTTAGTATATTGATATTTGATATGACTAAAACAGACGGTTTTATTTGTGCGGTGTCGTTAGGTCGCACAACATCAGAATCAGTTACCAAAATAGAGTAGTGGTTTTTTCATTTATATTTAGCTGGGTTTTCTAGCTATAGCTCACCTACTTGTCTTCCTTTTAACGAGTAAGTGGTAAATATAACTCAGGTTCGTATTTTTGTATGTTTGCTTAGTAACGTGGGACAAAAGTTCCTATATAGTTAACCCTAGTGATAAGTGGTGATAGATTAAGATTAACTAAAAGTAATATAAACTATAAAGATAAATATGGATAGGTATGAAGAATAGAATTCTGATGGGGAACTATTACAAGAGTTTAACTTCCTAGAATAAACACTAAACCTCAATCAACTAGGCTATGAACCTAACTGATTTGTCACTAAGAGTTTAGGCCTTGAAGATTATGTCTAAGACGGATATTCCTACTCCCAACGTTAACCTCAGAAGGTTTAAATGACATTGTGGATTGAATCCTATGTACATGAATAAAGTGGTATATCCCTAAAGGAAAGTCTCAGCTTTTCTTAATCCTAGTTGGTCTAACTATAGTAATATTCCACCACTTAATACTAAGCTATACCTTAACATTAACAGATGTGCAATCTTAGATATCCCAAGATACTGCTAATTGGATTAGAGGTATCTCCTTTGCGATCACTTACTCAATCCCAGATCATCTTACAACATCTCAAGAACGTTGCTTCTGAGGTGAATTATGCTTCTGAACAAGCCAGTGTTCACTGAACTCTATGTTGCCTACTCTAATCACAACTTAATGGGCAGCTCTTCTTTGACGAATAAATGGTTATTCGTACGTAGGTACTATATCCCTATTGTGACGTTAAGCATACATAACTACTTACCTTGTACCCTAGGGTTGATCAAGTCCTAATGCTAGGTTATAGCCACGTGAATAAGCGGAAAGGGTGATTCGTAAATTAGACTTCTAAACCGTCAAGGTTTCAGCATAACGATAACATAAGTTTCAGATAAAGTATTTAACACATAATAAACATTTGCAATGGATAGATAAGCATGCAAGATGAAAGCAACTTAAAATAACAAGATAACTTTATTAAATTAAGGAAAGCGTTCACCGTTTATAGACGAGATCCGGACTATTACAAGTGCTGACATCCTCTAGAATGCTCCTATTACAATCTTTGGCGTTCGCCTCCGGGTACTTAATTTCCTGCTCGGAGGTGAGAAGGCCTTGAAAGCTCTAGTGAGAGAAAGTGTATTGTAGTGAGAGAGTGAGGAAAGGTGTGTTGTAAATTGTGACGCCCCGTACAAAATTATTGTGTACGGATCATCAACAACAAGATCATTACAAGGTCAAACACTATATGCTGTTTTTAAAAATAAGTTTGCATTCATAAGAAAGGGTGACGTCATAACCAACGCCAAAAGTTTTACAAATGATAGTATGCTTCTATGAATAGAAGCAATTAACATAAGTACGAGACCCGAAGGTCATTACAAATTCATTGTTTCAAAAGTAACATAGTTGTGAATGCAAGGTAAACGTTTCATGCAGAGACATCTCTAACAAAAGCAGCGGGATTCTATATAGCAAGACTACTACAGCGGAAGCATCAAACCTCTAAGCACCTGAGAAAACATGCTTAAAAACGTCAACACGAATGTTGGTGAGCTATAGTTTAAGTATAACAGTAATGTAAGGTAGGCCACGAGATTTCATATTTCAAAACAGTATGAAAAGTATATGTTCAACCGTGGGAACTTGGTAACTAACTTAACGTAATATCACCCCCTAAAAGTACACTTGGCGAGTGCGTAAGTTTACGAAGTATTAAACACCCGTTAAATGCTAGCGCGACTAGCCCGAGTGGGGATGTCAAACCCTATGGATCCATATCTAAGATTCGCGTTCACCGGTTCAAAGACCAATTACTAAATGTTACCGAGCTAAGGGAAAAGTTTATGCCGTTGTATAACCCACACATATATAAAGTTTAAGTACTCGTGCCTAGTATGTAAAATGTAGTGACCCGAACTTTTCCATGTTTATATATATTAATTGAGATTGATATTTACATGATTAAATGTTTCCAACATGTTAAGTAATCAAACTTGTTAAGACTTGATTAATTGAAATATGTTTCATATAGACAATTGACCACCCAAGTTGACCGGTGATTCACGAACGTTAAAACTTGTAAAAACTATATGATGACATATATATGGATATATATATAGTTAACATGATACTATGATAAGTAAACATATCATTAAGTATATTAACAATGAACTACATATGTAAAAACAAGACTACTAACTTAATGATTTTTAAACGAGACATATATGTAACGATTATCGTTGTAAAGACATTTAATGTATATATATATATATATATATATATATATATATATATATATATATATATATATATATATATATATATATATATATATCATATTAAGAGATATTCAAACATGATAATATCATGATAATATAATAATTTAAAATCTCATTTGATATTATAAACATTGGGTTAACAACATTTAACAAGATCGTTAACCTAAAGGTTTCAAAACAACACTTACATGTAACGACTAACGATGACTTAACGACTCAGTTAAAATGTATATACATGTAGTGTTTTAATATGTATTCATACACTTTTGAAAGACTTCAAGACACTTATCAAAATACTTCTACTTTACAAAAATGCTTACAATTACATCCTCCTTCAGTTTCATCAACAATTCTACTCGTATGCACCCGTATTCGTACTCGTACAATACACAACTTTTAGATGTATGTACTATTGGTATATACACTCCAATGATCAGCTCTTAGCAGCCCATGTGAGTTACCTAACACATGTGGGAACCATCATTTGGCAACTAGCATGAAATATCTCATAAAATTACAAAAATATGAGTAATCATTCATGACTTATTTACATGAAAACAAAATTACATATCCTTTATATCTAATCCATACACCAACGACCAAAAACACCTACAAACACTTTCATTCTTAAATTTTCTTTATCTAATTGATCTCTCTCAAGTTCTATCTTCAAGTTCTAAGTGTTCTCCATATATTTTACAAGTTCTAGTTACATAAAATCAAGAATACTTTCAAGTTTGCTAGCTCACTTCCAATCTTGTAAGGTGATCATCCAACCTCAAGAAATCTTTGTTTCTTACAGTAGGTTATCATTCTAATACAAGGTAATAATCATATTCAAACTTTGGTTCAATTTCTATAACTATAACAATCTTATTTCAAGTGATGATCTTACTTGAACTTGTTTTCGTGTCATGATTATGCTTCAAGAACTTCGAGCCATCCAAGGATCCGTTGAAGCTAGATTCATTTTTCTTTTTTCCAGTAGGTTTATCCAAGGAACTTAAGGTAGTAATGATGTTCATAACATCATTCGATTCATACATATAAAGCTATCTTATTCGAAGGTTTAAACTTGTAATCACTAGAACATAGTTTAGTTAATTCTAAACTTGTTCGCAAACAAAAGTTAATCCTTCTAACTTGAATTTTAAAATCAACTAAACACATGTTCTATATCTATATGATATGCTAACTTAATGATTTAAAACCTGAAAACACGAAAACACCGTAAAACCGGATTTACGCCGTCGTAGTAACACCGCGGGCTGTTTTGGGTTAGTTAATTAAAAACTATGATAAACTTTGATTTAAAAGTTGTTATTCTGAGAAAATGATTTTTATTATGAACATGAAACTATATCCAAAAATTATGGTTAAACTCAAAGTGGAAGTATGTTTTCTAAAATGGTCATCTAGACGTCGTTCTTTAGACTGAAATGACTACCTTTACAAAAACGACTTGTAACTTATTTTTTCGACTATAAACCTATACTTTTTCTGTCTAGATTCATAAAATAGAGTTCAATATGAAACCATAGCAATTTGATTCACTCAAAACGGATTTAAAATGAAGAAGTTATGGGTAAAACAAGATTGGATAATTTTTCTCATTTTAGCTACGTGAAAATTGGTAACAAATCTATTCCAACCATAACTTAATCAACTTGTATTGTATATTATGTAATCTTGAGATACCATAGACACGTATACAATGTTTCGACCTATCATGTCGACACATCTATATATATTTCGGAACAACCATAGACACTCTATATGTGAATGTTGGAGTTAGCTATACAGGGTTGAGGTTGATTCCAAAATATATATAGTTTGAGTTGTGATCAATACTGAGATACGTATACACTGGGTCGTGGATTGATTCAAGATAATATTTATCGATTTATTTCTGTACATCTAACTGTGGACAACTAGTTGTAGGTTACTAACGAGGACAGCTGACTTAATAAACTTAAAACATCAAAATATATTCAAAGTGTTGTAAATATATTTTGAACATACTTTGATATATATGTATATATTGTTATAGGTTCGTGAATCAACCAGTGGCCAAGTCTTACTTCCCGACGAAGTAAAAATCTGTGAAAGTGAGTTATAGTCCCACTTTTAAAATCTAATATTTTTGGGATGAGAATACATGCAGGTTTTATAAATGATTTACAAAATAGACACAAGTACGTGAAACTACATTCTATGGTTGAATTATTGAAATCGAATATGCCCCTTTTTATTAAGTCTGGTAATCTAAGAATTAGGGAACAGACACCCTAATTGACGCGAATCCTAAAGATAGATCTATTGGGCCTAACAAACCCCATCCAAAGTACCGGATGCTTTAGTACTTCGAAATTTATATCATATCCGAAGGGTGTCCCGGAATGATGGGGATATTCTTATATATGCATCTTGTTAATGTCGGTTACCAGATGTTCACCATATGAATGATTTTTATCTCTATGTATGGGATGTGTATTGAAATATGAAATCTTGTGGTCTATTATTATGATTTGATATATATAGGTTAAACCTATAACTCACCAACATTTTTGTTGACGTTTTAAGCATGTTTATTCTCAGGTGATTATTAAGAGTTTCCGCTGTCGCATACTTAAATAAGGACGAGATTTGGAGTCCATGCTTGTATGATATTGTGTAAAAACTGCATTCAAGAAACTTATTTGTTGTAACATATTTGTATTGTAAACCATTATGTAATGGTCGTGTGTAAACAGGATATTTTAGATTATCATTATTTGATAATCTACGTAAAGCTTTTTAAAATCTTTATCTATGAAATAAAGGTTATGGTTTGTTTTAAAAATGAATGCAGTCTTTGAAAAACGTCTCATATAGAGGTCAAAACCTCGCAACGAAATCAATTAATATGGAACGTTTTTAATCAATAAGAACGGGACATTTTCAGTTGGTATCAGAGCGTTGGTCTGAGAGAACCAGAATTTTGCATTAGTGTGTCTTATCGAGTTTGTTAGGATGCATTAGTGAGTCTGGACTTCGACCGTGTTTACTTGAAAAATGATTGCTTAACAAATTTTGTTGGAAACTATATATTTTTAACATGTGAATATTATGTGATATATTAATCTCTTAACGCGTTTGATATTATGTGATAGATGTCTACCTCTAGAACAAGTCCCATTGACTCACCTAATAATAATGAAGAGTCAAATGTAAATTGGAATGATTCGTGGACTGATTCACAAGTTCCCGAAGAGGAACCGGAAGAAGAGTCGGAACCGGAAGAAGAATCGGAACCGGAAGAAGAATCGGAACCGGATGAAGAAGTAGAACCGGTGGGGGAAATAATAAAACGGTTAAGTAAAAGAAAATCCTCAACCAACCGACCAAGGTTAATTATGGTCAATGGTGTTTCCGCCAAGGAAGCAAAATATTGGGAGGATTACCAATTCTCCGATGAATCGGATTCCGACGAGAATTCCGATGATGTTATAGAAATTACCCCAACTGAATTTAAAAAGGCAAAAGAAAATAATAAGGGAAAAGGCATAAAAATAGAGAAATCTAATTCCAACCCCGATGAACTTTATATGTATCGTCAACCCCCGAAGTCCTTAAGTTGTAACAATGACCCGGGAACCTCTAAACCACCAGGTTTTTCTAAACCGTTGTGGAAAACGACAGTTAGTATTAGGGGAACATCATATATCCCTAGAAACTTGGCAAAACGAACCAAAACCGAAGAAGAAGAAACGAACGAGTCGGAATAAGATAGTTGTATTCGTGTGGTGTAATATATGTAATATAGTGTGCTTATGCTTTATGATATATGTAAAAATTGCTTGTATTAATAAGTATTTTTTTATGAATCTAACTCTTGTCTATTTTACAGTTTAAAAACACAAAATGGATAGACAACCCAATATTTTAAGAGACCTACCCGGAGACATGATTGATGAAATCTTGTCTAGAGTCGGCCAGAATTCCTCGGCACAACTATTTAAGGCGAGATCAGTTTGTAAGACATTCGAAGAACGTTCCAAGAATGTCTTGGTTTATAAGAGACTTTCGTTTGAAAGATGGGGGATATCACATTCGGAAACCCATAAGTTACGATGTGTTTACTTTGACGCATATATTGCGGGGAACCCAAATGCTATTTTACGCAACGGGTTAAGAAATTATTTTGACTCAATATATCCGAATATTGGACTTCGTGATTTAGAAAAAGCGGCTAACATGCAACATAAAGAAGCATGTTATGCTTACGGATTAGTAATGTTCGCTTCTCACCAAAGTGAGAACAAGAACATCGGGCTACAACTATTAAACAAAACGTTCCCACAAGTGACGGAGTCGGTAATTGGGGTAAGAAATGAGGTTTTTAGATTGTTACGGGACTGTTGGACATTACGTAACCCTCGTCCCTTTGACGACGTTAAAACACGCTGTCTTATTAACGGCCATAACGGTTATGTTCCACAAGACCAAGGATGAGAAGTAATCATAGTAAAACCAGAATGCATGACTTGTTTCTGGACGTATGAATTACGTGTCTATATTGCCTTTGCTGAACGACTTGTGTACTAGCTAGAATTATCTTCACAACCATCTTGTATCAAATTTATTGTGTGCTATATTTCATGCTATATGTAAAATAAGCAGTATTGTAAGTTTGTAAAATATTGTGTAAAAGTTTGAACGCGAAATATTATTATAATCAGTTTTTCATATAGAATTGTAGTAGTTGAATTGTATATTAGCTACTAAGTATGAACTTAACGGGTAGGTACTACCCGAATTTAAACTTATAAAACGCTAATATGAAGAAAAAGCTTTTATAAATGAGTTCATATTATGCTACGAAATACTATTAACTACTCTTAATATTCTGTATGATTAACTTATTCCATTTGACTATTTTGAAGGAAATGGCACCGACTACTCGACACACCGTGAATATGAATGAAGAGGAATTCCGTACTTTTCTAGCTTCAAACATAGCCGCAGTACAGGCTGCGCTACATACCAACAATAACCTTGGATCTAGCAGTACAGGAAATCGTGTAGGATGCACCTACAAAGAATTTACTGCCTGTAAACCTTTGGAATTTGATGGAACCGAAGGACCGATCGGATTGAAACGGTGGACCGAGAAGGTCGAATCGGTGTTTGCCATAAGTAAGTGTACTGAAGAGGACAAAGTGAAGTACGCTACGCATACCTTCACAGGTTCTGCATTAACATGGTGGAATACCTATCTAGAGCAAGTAGGACAAGACGATGCGTACGCACTACCGTGGTCAGCATTCAAGCACTTGATGAACGAGAAGTACCATCCCAGAACCGAGGTCAATAAGCTCAAGACAGAACTTAGATCGTTACGAACCCAAGGATTTGATATTACCACGTACGAAAGACGATTCACAGAATTGTGCCTATTGTGTCCGGGAGCATTCGAAGATGAGGAAGAAAAGATCGACGCATTTGTGAAAGGATTACCGGAAAGAATCCAAGAAGATATAAGTTCACACGAGCCCGCCTCTATACAACAGGCATGTAGAATGGCTCACAAACTAGTGAACCAGATTTAAGAAAGAATTAAAGAACAGACTGCTGAAGAGGCCAATGTGAAGCAAGTCAAAAGAAAGTGGGAGGAAAACGGTGATAAGAATCACCAATACAACAACAACAGCAATTACAACAATAATCGCAACAATTATCCCAACAATCGCAACATCAATCGCAACTACAACAAATGGCCCAACAACAACAACAACAACAACAACAACAACAACAACAACAACAACAACAACAACTACAACAATCATCCCAACAACAATAATAACCGTAACAACAACAACAATCAGAAGCAGCTATGCCAAAGGTGTGAAAAGTATCACTCGGGGTTCTGCACCAAATTTTGCAACAAGTGTAAAAGAAATGGTCATAGCGCGGCGAAGTGTGAGGTCTACGGACCAGGGGTTAATAGAACGAAAGGAACAAATGGTGTCAGAACGAGTAATGGCGGAGCAAGTAGTGTCGGAGCAAGTTATGCCAATGTAGTTTGTTATAAATGTGGAAAACCGGGCCACATTATTAGAAATTGCCCGAACCAGGAGAACACGAATGGACAAGGCCGTGAAAGAGTTTTCAATATTAATGCGGCAGAGGCACAGGAAGACCCGGAGCTTGTTACGGGTACGTTTCTTATTGACAATAAATCTGCTTACGTTTTATTTGATTCGGGTGCAGATAGAAGCTATATGAGTATAGATTTTTGTGCTAAATTAAGTTGTCCATTGACGCCTTTGGATAGTAAATTTTTACTCGAATTAGCAAATGGTAAATTAATTTCAGCAGATAATATATGTCGGAATCGAGAAATTAAACTGGTTAGCGAAACATTTAAGATTGATTTGATACCAGTAGAGTTAGGGAGTTTTGATGTGATAATCGGTATGGACTGGTTGAAAGAAGTGAAAGCAGAGATCGTCTGTTACAAAAATGCAATTCGCATTATACGAGAAAAAGGAAAACCCTTAATGGTGTACGGAGAAAAGGGCAACACGAAGCTACATCTTATTAGTAATTTGAAGGCACAAAAACTAATAAGAAAAGGTTGCTATGCTGTTCTAGAACACGTCGAGAAAGTACAAACTGAAGAAAAGAGCATCAATGATGTTCCCATTGCAAAAGAATTTCCCGATGTATTTCCGAAAGAATTACCGGGGTTACCCCCACATCGATCCGTTGAATTTCAAATAGATCTTGTACCAGGAGCTGCACCAATAGCTCGTGCTCCTTACAGACTCGCACCCAGCGAGATGAAAGAACTGCAAAGCCAATTACAAGAACTTTTAGAGCGTGGTTTCATTCGACCAAGCACATCACCGTGGGGAGCTCCTGTTTTGTTTGTCAAGAAGAAAGATGGTACATTCAGGTTGTGTATCGACTACCGAGAGTTGAACAAACTTACCATCAAGAACCGCTACCCACTACCGAGAATCGACGACTTATTTGATCAACTACAAGGCTCGTCTGTTTATTCAAAGATTGACTTACGTTCCGGGTATCATCAAATGCGGGTGAAAGAAGATGATATTCCAAAGACTGCTTTCAGAACACGTTACGGTCATTACGAGTTTATGGTCATGCCGTTTGGTTTAACTAATGCACCAGCTGTGTTCATGGACCTTATGAACCGAGTGTGTGGACCATACCTTGACAAGTTTGTCATTGTTTTCATTGATGACATACTTATTTACTCAAAGAATGACCAAGAACACGGTGAACATTTGAGAAAGGTGTTAGAAGTATTGAGGAAGGAAGAATTGTACGCTAAGTTTTCAAAGTGTGCATTTTGGTTGGAAGAAGTTCAATTCCTCGGTCACATAGTGAACAAAGAAGGTATTAAGGTGGATCCGGCAAAGATAGAAACTGTTGAAAAGTGGGAAACCCCGAAAACTCCGAAACACATACGCCAGTTTTTAGGACTAGCTGGTTACTATAGAAGGTTCATCCAAGACTTTTCCAGAATAGCAAAACCCTTGACTGCATTAACGCATAAAGGGAAGAAATTTGAATGGAATGATGAACAAGAGAAAGCGTTTCAGTTATTGAAGAAAAAGCTAACTACGGCACCTATATTGTCATTGCCTGAAGGGAATGATGATTTTGTGATTTATTGTGATGCATCAAAGCAAGGTCTAGGTTGTGTATTAATGCAACGAACGAAGGTGATTGCTTATGCGTCTAGACAATTGAAGATTCACGAGCAAAATTATACGACACATGATTTGGAATTAGGCGCGGTTGTTTTTGCATTAAAGACTTGGAGGCACTACTTATATGGGGTCAAAAGTATTATATATACTGACCACAAAAGTCTTCAACACATATTTAATCAGAAACAACTGAATATGAGGCAGCGTAGGTGGATTGAATTGTTGAATGATTACGACTTTGAGATTCGTTACCACCCGGGGAAGGCAAATGTGGTAGCCGATGCCTTGAGCAGGAAGGACAGAGAACCCATTCGAGTAAAATCTATGAATATAATGATTCATAATAACCTTACTACTCAAATAAAGGAGGCGCAACAAGGAGTTTTAAAAGAGGGAAATTTAAAGGATGAAATACCCAAAGGATCTGAGAAGCATCTTAATATTCGGGAAGACGGAACCCGGTATAGGGCTGAAAGGATTTGGGTACCAAAATTTGGAGATATGAGAGAAATGGTACTTAGAGAAGCTCATAAAACCAGATACTCAATACATCCTGGAACGGGGAAGATGTACAAGGATCTCAAGAAATATTTTTGGTGGCCGGGTATGAAAGCCGATGTTGCTAAATACGTAGGTGAATGTTTGACGTATTCTAAGGTCAAAGCTGAGCATCAGAAACCATCAGGTCTACTTCAACAACCCGAAATCCTGGAATGGAAATGGGAAAACATTACCATGGATTTCATCACTAAATTGCCAAGGACTGCAAGTGGTTTTGATACTATTTGGGTAATAGTTGATCGTCTCACCAAATCAGCACACTTCCTGCCAATAAGAGAAGATGACAAGATGGAGAAGTTAGCACGACTGTATTTGAAGGAAGTCGTCTCCAGACATGGAATACCAATCTCTATTATCTCTGATAGGGATGGCAGATTTATTTCAAGATTCTGGCAGACATTACAGCAAGCATTAGGAACTGGTCTAGACATGAGTACTGCCTATCATCCACAAACTGATGGGCAGAGTGAAAGGACGATACAAATGCTTGAAGACATGCTACGAGCATGTGTTATTGATTTCGGAAACAGTTGGGATCGACATCTACCGTTAGCAGAATTTTCCTACAACAACAGCTACCATTCAAGCATTGAGATGGCGCCGTTTGAAGCACTTTATGGTAGAAAGTGCAGGTCTCCGATTTGTTGGAGTGAAGTTGGGGATAGACAGATTACGGGTCCGGAGATTATACAAGAAACTACCGAGAAGATCATCCAAATTCAACAACGGTTGAAAACCGCCCAAAGTCGACAAAAGAGCTACGCTGACATTAAAAGAAAAGATATAGAATTTGAAATTGGAGAGATGGTCATGCTTAAAGTTGCACCTTGGAAATGCGTTGTTCGATTTGGTAAACGAGGGAAATTAAATCCAAGGTATATTGGACCATTCAAGATTATTAATCGTGTCGGACCAGTAGCTTACCGACTTGAGTTACCTCAACAACTCGCGGCTGTACATAACACTTTCCACGTCTCGAATTTGAAGAAATGTTTTGCTAAAGAAGATCTCACTATTCCGTTAGATGAAATCCAAATCAACGAAAAACTCCAATTCATTGAAGAACCCGTCGCAATAATGGATCGTGAGGTTAAAAGACTTAAGCAAAACAAGATACCAATTGTTAAGGTTCGATGGAATGCTCGTAGAGGACCCGAGTTCACCTGGGAGCGTGAAGATCAGATGAAGAAGAAATACCCGCATCTATTTACAGAAGATTCGTCAACACCTTCAACAGCTTAAAATTTCGGGACGAAATTTATTTAACGGGTAGGTACTGTAGTGACCCGAACTTTTCCATGTTTATATATATTAATTGAGATTGATATTTACATGATTAAATGTTTTCAACATGTTAATCAATCAAACTTGTTAAGACTTGATTAATTGAAATATGTTTCATATAGACAATTGACCACACAAGTTGACCGGTGATTCACGAACGTTAAAACTTGTAAAAACTATATGATGACATATATATGGATATATATATAGTTAACATGATACTATGATAAGTAAACATATCATTAAGTATATTAACAATGAACTACATATGTAAAAACAAGACTACTAACTTAATGATTTTTAAACGAGACATATATGTAACGATTATCGTTGTAAAGACATTTAATGTATATATATATATATATCATATTAAGAGATATTCATACATGATAATATCATGATAATATAATAATTTAAAAGCTCATTTGATATTATAAATATTGGGTTAACAACATTTAACAAGATCGTTAACCTAAAGGTTTCAAAACAACACTTACATGTAACGACTAACGATGACTTAACGACTCAGTTAAAATGTATATACATGTAGTGTTTTAATATGTATTCATACACTTTTGAAAGACTTCAAGACACTTATCAAAATACTTCTACTTAACAAAAATGCTTACAATTACATCCTCGTTCAGTTTCATCAACAATTCTACTCGTATGCACCCGTATTCGTACTCGTACAATACACAACTTTTAGATGTATGTACTATTGGTATATACACTCCAATGATCAGCTCTTAGTAGCCCATGTGAGTCACCTAACACATGTGAGAACCATCATTTGGCAACTAGCATGAAATATCTCATAAAATTACAAAAATATGAGTAATCATTCATGACTTATTTACATGAAAACAAAATTACATATCCTTTATATCTAATCCATACACCAACGACCAAAAACACCTACAAAAACTTCCATTCTTCAATTTTCTTCATCTAATTGATCTCTCTCAAGTTCTATCTTCAAGTTCTAAGTGTTCTCCATATATTTTACAAGTTCTAGTTACATAAAATCAAGAATACTTTCAAGTTTGCTAGCTCACTTCCAATCTTGTAAGGTGATCATCCAACCTCAAGAAATCTTTGTTTCTTACAGTAGGTTATCATTCTAATACAAGGTAATAATCATATTCAAACTTTGGTTCAATTTCTATAACTATAACAATCTTATTTCAAGTGATGATCTTACTTGAACTTGTTTTCGTGTCATGATTCTGCTTCAAGAACTTCGAGCCATCCAAGGATCCGTTGAAGCTAGATCCATTTTTCTCTTTTCCAGTAGGTTTATCCAAGGAACTTAAGGTAGTAATGATGTTCATAACATCATTCGATTCATACATATAAAGCTATCTTATTCGAAGGTTTAAACTTGTAATCACTAGAACATAGTTTAGTTAATTCTAAACTTGTTCGCAAACAAAAGTTAATCCTTCTAACTTGAATTTTAAAATCAACTAAACACATGTTATATATCTATATGATATGCTAACTTAATGATTTAAAACCTGGAAACACGAAAACACCGTAAAACCGGATTTACGCCGTCGTAGTAACACCGCGGGCTGTTTTGGGTTAGTTAATTAAAAACTATGATAAACTTTGATTTAAAAGTTGTTATTCTGAGAAAATGATTTTTATTATGAACATGAAACTATATCCAAAAATTATGGTTAAACTCAAAGTGGAAGTATGTTTTCTAAAATGGTCATCTAGACGTCGTTCTTTCGACTGAAATGACTACCTTTACAAAAACGACTTGTAACTTATTTTTTCGACTATAAACCTATACTTTTTATGTCTAGATTCATAAAATAGAGTTCAATATAAAACCATAGCAATTTTATTCACTCAAAACGGATTTAAAATGAAGAAGTTATGGGTAAAACAAGATTGGATAATTTTTCTCATTTTAGCTACGTGAAAATTGGTAACAAATCTATTCTAACCATAACTTAATCAACTTGTATTGTATATTATGTAATCTTGAGATACCATAGACACGTATACAATGTTTCGACCTATCATGTCGACACATCTATATATATTTCGGAACAACCATAGACACTCTATATGTGAATGTTGGAGTTAGCTATACAGGGTTGAGGTTGATTCCAAAATATATATAGTTTGAGTTATGATCAATACTGAGATACGTATACACTGGGTCGTGGATTGATTCAAGATAATATTTATCGATTTATTTCTGTACATCTAACTGTGGACAACTAGTTGTAGGTTACTAACGAGGACAGCTGACTTAATAAACTTAAAACATCAAAATATATTAAAAGTTTTGTAAATATATTTTGAACATACTTTGATATATATGTATATATTGTTATAGGTTCGTGAATCAACCAGTGGCCAAGTCTTACTTCCCGACAAAGTAAAAATCTGTGAAAGTGAGTTATAGTCCCACTTTTAAAATCTAATATTTTTGGGATGAGAATACATGCAGGTTTTATAAATGATTTACAAAATAGACACAAGTACGTGAAACTACATTCTATGGTTGAATTATCGAAATCGAATATGCCCCTTTTTATTAAGTCTGGTAATCTAAGAATTAGGGAACATACACCCTAATTGACGCGAATCCTAAAGATAGATCTATTGGACCTAACAAACCCCATCCAAAGTACCGGATGCTTTAGTACTTCGAAATTTATATCATATCCGAAGGGTGTCCTGGAATGATGGGGATATTCTTATATATGCATCTTGTTAATGTCGGTTACCAGGTGTTCACCATATGAATGATTTTTATCTCTATGTATGGGATGTGTATTGAAATATGAAATCTTGTGGTCTATTATTATGATTTGATATATATAGGTTAAACCTATAACTCACCAACATTTTTGTTGACGTTTTAAGCATGTTTATTCTCAGGTGATTATTAAGAGTTTCCGCTGTCGCATACTTAAATAAGGACGAGATTTGGAGTCCATGCTTGTATGATATTGTGTAAAAACTGCATTCAAGAAACTTATTTGTTGTAACATATTTGTATTGTAAACCATTATGTAATGGTCGTGTGTAAACAGGATATTTTAGATTATCATTATTTGATAATCTACGTAAAGCTTTTTAAAACCTTTATCTATGAAATAAAGGTTATGGTTTGTTTTAAAAATGAATGCAGTCTTTGAAAAACGTCTCATATAGAGGTCAAAACCTCGCAACGAAATCAATTAATATGGAACGTTTTTAATCAATAAGAACGGGACATTTCATAAAATGTAAAAAGCGCATGTATTCTCAGTTCTCAAAATAGTTAAGTAAAAAGGGATGCTATAACTCACAGTGAAAAGTAGTAAAGTCGGTACTAGATAAGTAAGCAAGTAGTTGGTCCGAAAGGTCCTCAACCTAAGTAAAAAATTACTAAGTCAGTAAATCGTTCCCAAAAGTTTAAAAGTATGTAAATTAGGTCTTAAATATCATCATCATCAACAACATAAGTAAAAAGTAAAGTAAGTTTTCAATCAAGAACTGAGATCGAAACAAAGGCTGAATTCGTTCAGCTGCTACAACCTCTATACAAATCTAAAAGATGCGTAGTCAGTGGCTATGGCTCCGTATGTGAGTCCTCCAATGACTGACCAATTTTCAGAACCAAACTCTTCTTCGTTTGACCGTGGCGACAGTTTAAGTGCGAGTATATCATAAATTTCAGCACAACGTTATAAAGGTGTAGTGACTTTCGGAAGGCTATAAATCCTAAACCGTAAATCGGATTAAGACGAGTCCTAAATGAAAAGTCATCTACTAGAACCGAAAAATCTGGAAATCAACTTTTATAGTAGCACAGGTGACTGATCAGACCTCAAAAACAGTAAACAAAATGTTCCGGTGGGTTCTTAGTGCTTGATGTTCATCACGGTTCTCATCCTTGATGCTTGTAGCTTCAAGTGTACAACTCGTTGATGTGTTTGCATCATCTTTACTAAGTTTTGACCATCATGACACTAGTGTATGTCTAAGATATGTAGCACAACTCATTTAAGGGTTGTAAGAAAGTTGATGAACCAAAGTTACATCAAGATCTTAGATCCGACACATACATGAGTTCTAATAATAATAATATTAAGCTACAAACTTGAATGTAAACTAAATAAACAAGATCTTAAGTTGTAGAACTTAGATCTTAGTTAGATCTTGAATATCCTAGACTAAAAAGTCTAGATCTAGTGTCCTTAAGTTAAACCCTAAGTTATAGAACTTAGATCTTTATTAAAACCATAAGTTATGAAACTTAGATTTTTATCTTGTAAAATGTATATAAGCTTATAAGATTTTGTTTTAGACAAAATTGGAAGACCATAAGCTATAGAAACTTAGATCCAACATAAGTGTATAAAGTTATAACTAGAAAGTTTAACTTCCATGTTCTTGAACTTACAAAGTTTAATCTTTAGTTTCAAGAAAAATGAGATCAAGTTTAACTAGTAATACTTGACCAATATTATACAATCATAAATTTAAAACAAAAAAAAAATAAAGTAATCAACTAAAGTTACAAGTAACAAGTTCATGTTTGTTTCATACTTAAGAAGATTCAAGCAAAAACTTGGATCTTAAGAAAATAAACTTTTAAGTTTACAAAACATGAACACAAGTAAGATCTTAAAGCTTATGAACTTTAGATCTTTATAATATTTCAAGTGTAGAACCATAAACTAACAAGCTCAGATCCTTGTTCTTGACTTCTCATCAAACAAAGGATGAAAGAAGCAAGATTCATGAAGATACAAACTATAAAGCTTGATCTTTAACAACAAACACAAACAAGTAAATTGATGATGATACTTGGTAATTTTTAAAGGAAAAAGAAGAAAGAAAAATAAAGTTGTTACTTACAAATTAGAGAGAAAAGTTGAGAGAAAAGAAGTAGTGTAAGTAAGTATGTGTAAAATGAAGTGTAGACTAGCATATAAGTAACAAAAAAAAGAAAATTTGAACTCCCTCCCCACAAACAAAAGCCGACGGTTTAGAGTCTCCCAAAGGGGGGTGGTCAACTTGTTCTTTCATGTGTGGGAGAGTGGTGTTTGCTAGGAAAGTGTATAAGTCAAATACATGGGAAAGTGATCATGCATGCTTGAAACATTTGTCTCCAACACTTAACTAATTAATTTATGTTTAGCTTAATATATCATTAGCATAAAGATGGGCTCATTAAGTAGTCCATTAAGTGATGTAGGGTAGGCTTTGATAGTCCAAGTCCATTAACAAAAGCCCATGTATAAGTATGCACAACAAATAAATAAAAAAGCCCAAGTAATTAACTAATTATATTAGTTAATTTTCAAATAATTAATAATAATTAATTATAAACGTAAATAATATTTGAAATATTATTCATGAAAAGCACGTGTCGAAAAGGCGAGTAGGGATATGGAAAGTCAAATATGGTAACAAGTAAAATGTATAAGAATACATTTAGTACAACGCAAGTATTAATAATAAATATTAATAATATAAGTCAGAAAATCCAGGGTCGTTACATAAATGGATGACAAAAAGCCTTTAAATAGAAATGAAAATTGCCTGCAAACGACTGGCATGCCGTTTGGCATGTCGTTTGCAAGGCTCTTTTGGCCATGCCACCCATTTGTGATGCCCGTTTGTCTGGGCCGTGTGGCAGCCCGTTTCCAATGATGGCAGGCCATTTGGCAAGCCGTTTGGCCAGCCTGTTTCCTGGATCGTAACTTGATTTCTTGTCGTTCATCGTTTTCACGCTAGGATCTTCATTTTAGCTCCGATTCTCTTGATTCTTTTTGCATTGTCTTCGTAATTACTTAATCTACAAATTTAACTGAAAAAGTAATTATTTTGCCGACAAAGTTTGGAATTTATTATATATATATATATATATATATATATATATATATATATATATATATATATATATATATATATATATATATATATATATATATAGGGACCAAATATGGGGGGTAAAAACGTGATTTTTTAGCCGATATCAATATTGCTCAAATGTGTATATAAAATTACGATCAAAAGCCCTATATTATTGATTACATTAGTATTAGCATTGGTGTCATAAACCTTACTATTGAATACAACTAGAATGCAACAATTAATTATTCTCATTCAATGTCGCATAGTTTTTTGAACAATTTATCTTACAAATATCAGCAGACTCCTTAAATTTTTGATACCACTAACACTCTTCAATATCATAATATACTTGGAACACCTTAGCCCTGTAGTTGCAGCTTAAATAAACCAACATCAACAACATTAAATAACCTAATAGCAACAGAATAAGCAATAAAATTACAACAACAGTAATAAAACAGATAGTGATACGTTCGTGAGCATGTCCGTAAAGTATGTGTCCGCAAATGTCAAAAAGTTTGATATAGTTAAGTTTATTTAAAAATTATATTTTGTATTTAATATAGCTATTCGATTGCTTATTTATATTAAGTTATATAGTTAAGTTTGATTTAAATGAAATAAGTTTAATTGTTCATCGGTTGAATGGATTTTTGAATGAAGGTTGTTGTAGTTCGCGAGAGATTTGTTAAGTTTGTAATTTATGAGTCAACTATAACCTAAAAGAAGAAAATTTATGATTATTTATTTTTTATTTTTTTACAAAATTGACCAAAATTATTAAAGTAACACATGACCGAATTTAACCAGAAGTGATAATATATATATATATATATATATATATATATATATATATATATATATATATATATATATATATATATATATATATATATATATATATATATATATATATATATATATATATATATATATATATATATATATATATATGAGATCAAGATGAACATTAATTTAGAGATAAGGGGATAAGTAAATTTATTTTTTATATCTTTAGTTCTACAGCTCCGATTTAAAAAATAAAAAATTCTGGGATTAGTATTCATTGTATAGACTCATATTTTTTTTTTACAGAAGCTTTTTATGCATCCGATGTATGTTAACCTGTTGTGAGCTTTTTTTTATAAAGATTTAGCCCGATTTAGAGTTTAAGATTTAGGGTTTAGTGGTTTAAGTTTAGTCCCTAAACTCAAATCCCTAACCTCTAAACCCGAAATTCTGAACCGTTCGTATTAAAAACTCAATCTAAATCCTAAATGTAAATCCTAAACTCTAAACATTGTTTTTCATTAATTAAAAGTCATTTTTCTCTTTTTTTGTTATCATACATCTGGTGTATGAACATTTTTTTAACATCAGATGTATGTTAACAGGCAAGTTAAAAAAAGTAAAAAAAAAAAAATTTGAATCTATACAATGAATACTACTCCCAATTTTTTTTTCTTTTTAAATCGAGGTTGTGGAACTAAAGATATAAAAATCACAAGTTTACTTATCCCCAACATACCCACTTAGGGGCTGGATCTTATATATATATATATATATATATATATATATATATATATATATATATATATATATATATATATATATATATATATATATATACACACACACACATACATACATACATACATACATACATACATATAAAGCTCTAAAATGATGATGTCATCATTTAATCAATTACCCTTTAATTTTTATAATAATGATGTCATCATTTTATATTAATATTATGTAACATCCCGTTTTCTTCGTATATGACTCAATGTACTTATTTAATTGTTAGAACGTTATATCTTGTTCGTATTTGTGTTTAAACTTTTCAAAGTGTTAATTTGTTATATGTTACGCATGAGAATGTATATGTGTACGAGTATACACATGGTTTAGGAGAGGTATTAAGTCTTGTGAGGCTTAAAGTTGAAGTTTAATGCGTATAGGAAGTGAGAACGAAAGGTACAAGTCGTGTATTTCATTGTGAGTTTAAAATGCAAAAAAGTGGTCAGGCAGCGGCCATTGTCGCGCCGCGGAGAGAAAGGTCGCGCCGCGACATATAACGCAAATCAAGCCCCATGAACCAATTTAAACAGCTCGAATTTTATGTTAAGTACCGCGCCGCGACAAAAGGGTCGCGCCGCGACCCTTCTGGTATGCTGATTCATTTTTCAGATTTAAATAGGAGTGGTTCGAGGGTATTTTCGTCTTTTCGCATGTGGACCAGATTTGTGGCTCAATATCAGCCACTTATCTCATTTAATTCATTTTTCATTTCCCTTCTTTCCATTTTCTCTTCCAAAACATAAAACTAATTTGGATTAAAAGTGAGATTCGAAGGCGAAGATTTGTCATTCGTTCTTTGGAGCAAATAGAAAATTTGTTCTCCTCGTTCATAGCTATGACTTGATAGTATTAGTAAGTCTTAACTCCGTGTTTTAAGTTTTAGTTAATTTATGGCTAGGGTTTGGCCATTTTAGACTTGTAAGACCCATTTGGGGAATGAATGGGTGAATTTGGGTTAATTTGATGCAAGGAAAATTCAAATGGTGTTAGTCTAGGGTTTGGTCATGTAAATTGAGATTTGTAAGTGTAAATTGTGTTGTTAGTCACTAATACACTTGTTTAATGATGAAAGATTTGTTAATGGGTTTAAGTTTGACCAAATTTGTAAGTTTAAGAGTTAAAATGGGTCAAATGGGTAATGTTGACCTAGTTTGGGCAAGATGGGTATAAAAATACCCTAGATGGTGTTAGTTGTTGATATTGGACTATAATCACTAGCTTTTAGTGATTTATAATGGGTCTTGGCCATTAATGGGCGGTTTTTGGTGTAAATGAGTCATTTAATACAATCGAGTCATTAAATGCTCAAGTGTTAAATGTTGGTGTCTAGTCCAACTAGTTTGTGTATTGAAAATGTACTTAATGTATTAGGTACTTTGCTTTGAAGCTTTCAGAAGTGCAAAATCATCATCTTGGTGTTAAGGTGAGTGGGATAAGTATACATGTACGTATATGATATGTTTATTTGTATGAATGGATATGTGTTGTCCTAGTTAGTGATATATGTTGTTGTACACTAACGTATTCTATGAAAGGATATGTGTTGTCCGAGTTAGTGATATATGTTGTTGTACACTAACGTATTCTATGAAAGGATATGTGTTGTCCGAGTTAGTGATATATGTTGTTGTACACTAACATATTTTATGAAAGGATATATGTTGTCCGAGTTAGTGATATATGTTGTTGTACACTAACATATTTTTATGAACGGATATGTGTTGTCCAAGGGTTAGTGATATATATTGTTGTACACTAGCGGTTGTTATGAACACTGATGGGAAGTTCAAGTACCATCCCTTTGTACGATTGGTTAACCATGGCTGTGTGTTGTAGTGTAGCATATCATATTGTTCGCGTTATATGTTATTGTCGTGCTAGCTTGTGTGGTCGAAGGTTTGTAGCATTATACCAGAGATTGGTATGCTAATTAAATTGCTAGCTTGTATGCGGTATTGTGTAAGTGAATGCAAGTAGATAGATTATATATGCATATGTATAATTATTGTACTCACTAATCGTTAGCTTACCCCTCTTGTTGTTTATCTTTTTAGATGCAGGAGCGGACAAGGGGAAGGGGGTTGTTGGATACTAGTTCCCTATGTTGGATTCTCGTTGAAGCTTTTGGAGTCGACCTAGCGTTTTGGGTAGTTTAGCCCCAAACCATGCTCGGGTGTAGTTTGGATTAAAACTATCAATTTAATGGGTCAAACTTGTATTACATTTAATTAATGGCCTTCGTGCCTTTTGTAAACATCAAAGTTGTTGTAAGCTTAAACGGGTTGTGTTGAATGGTTTATGTGACGACCCGAAAGTTTCCGACCAAATTTAAACTTAATCTTTAATATTTTCGACACGATAAGCAAAGTCTATAATATCGAGTCTCAAAAAGTTTGAACTGTTTCATATATTCAATTGACCTTAGACTGCTCTCGACGATTCACGAACAATTAATTGTAAATAGATATGTGTGTATGTATATATAAATAATAATTCGAAATATAATTTGAAGTATTATATGTTGTTGTTATTAAAAAAAATTAATAAAATAAAAATAGGATATTATAATAATTTTTATTTAAAATATATCTCTATATATAAATAAAGTATATTAAAAATAAATATTAAATAATTGTAATACTCGTTTGATGTTTCGATTGACATTAAGCAAGTTAAATTTAAACTTATGTAATTTTAAAAGAAACGGTGATATGAAGATGAGTCATATAAATTATAGGCTTGTTAAAAGTATATTTAGGATCTAATTATTAGATTTTAACACTTTCTATATTTTACTTGGGGTTGGGAGTAAATAATTAATGTAATTTTTCTTTAATAGTTAATGATTGAATTTTATACCATAATGACCAAAATAAATAAATATAGTTAATTTAAAAATATGAGATTTTTCTGAATACTTTTATTCGCCACTGAAATTAACAACGGAGCGCGATATAGCAGCCCGTGGAAACTGTCGGTAGAGATTAGTAAATGATGCATGTTTAAATTACAATGAGTATTAACTATTATTATGTTGCCAGTTGTTTCTCATAACCAATTGAGTTTATTATTGTTAAATTATTATTATTATTATTATTATAATGACATATATAGTTATAGATATAGATGACAGATAGATAGATGAATATATATACATACACTCTTGATTGATTTTCCTATCTGCATTCCGTTACCCATCGTAATCGAATTCACATTAGAAACAAAAATCAATCCAATCACCTTTATTCATATTCTTACTACTTATTCATATTTAATTCAATAAATGATACATATATGTGTACACACTTACATACACAATTACATTAACATAAACATTTTTGTTTCTTGAAACCGAGCCATCACCACCCTTGTTGTTTTCAAAATTCTTTTCGATCAATCTAAAATCGAACACGAGCACCGCCTTGACCCCACTCTCAGCCATGAACAACCGTAACCCCGATCACCTTGATTAACAACCACCACCCCACCATAATAACCGAAAACCGCTACAATTTTCTGTTTTGGGTCGAACCAACACCAACCAAAAGAAACTACAACCACCACCCAACAACTCCTTCCACCACCCTCACCACCATGAACTTATTGCCTTTTTTCATGATCAACCACACCATCTCACAACCTCCCTCGACCTTGATCAACCCACCATTTTGCTCGATCAAAACCCAAAATCCATTAGACGCCTTCGATTATTTTTCTTTTGTAAACCTCATCACTTTTCTTATTGGTTTGCTTGATCCTAGAACCACACGCCACCACCAAATGCATAATGTTGTGGCTACTACCTTACTGTAATTGATCAGCCGTAGCCGACACCATGCACCACTATTGGCAACTGAAAACTCCACTAAAACACCCCCACCCAACTGCAAGTTATCACCGCCCACTGTTTACGTTGCCGCTACAGCTCACTTGTTTCTGTTTCTGTACATTCGAGAACCACCGGGTATTATTCCTGTTTAACTGATAATGATAATGATTAAACTGTTCCAGCTGATACCTCGTTATTTATTTCCTTTTCGTTTACTGTTAAATAACGATTACATGATGATTATGAACATGATTATGGAGTGATGATTATGTTGTATCAACGAAGAAGATAAAACATGATTAGTTAGATGACGACTAGGAGTATGATTTTATGATGATGATTGTGGTGATATACAGTTCGAACCACAAGGATTGCTGCTACTTATATATATATATATATATATATATATATATATATATATATATATATATATATATATATATATATATATATATATATATATATATATATATATATATATATATATATATATATATATATATTTTCTTCTCTCTTTCTCTTCGTGTTATTCCCGTTATTAGTCTTACCTCCGTAAACCACCCAACACCACCTAAGAGCACCATAGTCTACGATTGTTGTTGTTTTGGGTTGAACCGTCACCCAACCGCCATGATAACAAAGATGATAGTTGGAGATGTGGACGTGATTTTATGATGAGGATGATGACAATGAGTCAATGATAATAACTAGTTTATAAGATGATAAATGGGTTGAGATTTCTATGTTAAGATATAAATAATAATAACACAGTGGGTCATATAATACTGTAACAAGTTAATACATATAATAATTGATGACAAGGATGTTTGTTAATGGGTTAAATGATGATCGATGAGTGGTGATCATAAAGGATGAAAAGCAATTCGATAATGATGTAAAAAAAGTTGATGATTGATATTTAATGGAATCCAGCTGGTTAATATGATCGATTTCTTTATTTTTTGTTGTTGTTATGTTTAACTGGGCTGAAATCGAGTATCAAAATTACTAAGTTGTTGGGCCATATAAGAGCTGTGCCATTGGGCCGAATATTATGTTGGACTAAGGGCAGACTAAAACAGAAAACGGGTTAATTAAATTCGAGTCCTAGATTAAATCAGAAAGAGAACATACAGTGGAATGGTTTATGGTGTTATGGGTGAGCGAGAGGTCTTGGGTTCGAGTCCGGGCAGTGGCGTTTTATTTTTTAGGAGCTTGTTTCTTCAAAGGTTGTATTCTAAAATTATTATTATCATTATTATTATCACTATTATTGTTATTATTACAAATAAATATTATTTTACAAAATACATTACAAATATATTAATATTACATATTACTAGATTTTTATTAATAAAACGACATTTAGTAAGCTATATATAAATATATTAATTAATAAATATATATATTCTTATCGCATATAAACCTTAAGATAAATTTCTATTTTTAATATATTATGATAAATGATAAATATCATATTATTAAATTACTCTAATAAGTATTTACTATATTAATAAATGTATTATATAAATAAGTATTAACTACTTAAAGTATATAGGATAAATATAACTTATTTAGTAATACGATATGTAAATTATTAATATATAAACTTGTTAGTTGTTATTATATGTTTTAATATATACAAATGATATAGGTTCGTAAATCCAAGGTCAACCCTGCATTGTTCAGTTGTTCAATGTCGGCATATGTATTTTTACTACAAAATACAGTATTGTGAGTTTCATTACTCCCCTTTTAAATGCTTTTGCAATATATATTTTTGGGACTGAGAATACATGCGCTGCTTTTATAAATGTTTTACGAAATAGACACAAGTAATTGAAACTACATTATATGGTTGAATGGATCGAAGCCGAATATGCCCCTTTTAAACTTGGTAGCCTAAGAATTAGGGAACAGACCCCCTAATTGACGCGAATCCTAAAGATAGATCTATCGGGCCCAGCAAGCCCCATTCTGGAATTTGGAATACTTTAGTACTTCGAAATTATCATGTCCGATGGGTGTCTCGGAATGATGGGGATATTCTATATGCATCTTGTTAATGTCGGTTACCAGGTGTTCAATCCATATGAATGATTTTTATGCATGATGTTTATGAGAAATGGAAATATGAAATCTTGTGGTCTATTAAAATTATGAAAATGATTATTTATGATAAACTAATGAACTCACCAACCTTTTGGTTGACACTTGAAAGCATGTTTATTCTCAGGTACGAAATAAATCTTCCACTGTGCATTTGCTCATTTTAGAAATATTACTTGGAGTCATTCATGGCATATTTCAAACGACGTTGCATTCGAGTCGTCGAGTTCATCAAGATTATTATTAAGTCAATTATAGTTGGATATATTATGAAATGGTATGCATGTCGTTAACTTTCGTTGTAAAGAAAGATTGTCTTTTAAAATCGAATGCAATGTTTGTAAAATGTATCATATAGAGGTCAAGTACCTCGCGATGTAACCAAATGTAATGTATTCGTCCAGATGGATTAGGACGGGTCATGAAAGTTGGTATCAGAGCGGTGGTCCTAGCGAACCAGGTCTGCATTAGTGTGTCTAACTGATAAGTTGTTAGGATGCATTAGTGAGTCTGGACTTAGACAGTGTCTGCATGTCAAAAGTTTTGCTTATCATTTTGTGTCGAAAATTACCTACTTATCATCCTTAGGAAATTACCTGCTTATCATTCTTAGTCTAGACACATCTTACTGCATTGATTGCATAAATAGTGTATACACAAAATTCATATCTTAGCGTATCTGCTAATCCATATCTTAGCGTATCTGTTACTGTAGACTTTATCTGACACATTTCCTTAATTTCCTCCGTAATTTATGGGACCTTCTGTACTATAGGCAGGTATTCTATGTAATTAGAATATCATCCGATATCCGAAAATCATTTCATATCAAAAACCCTTTATCTAATCGTACGAAATGGAACTCGTCATTAGTTCAAGTTCTCAGGAACCCGGCAGCCATTCCGACATGAATGTCCACCTAAGATCCGAAAGCAGTGTGACCGGAATAGATCAACCAATTGGCCATCATCTATTCTGGATGAATTGGGTATGAGTTCGTAGCCGACTTAATCATTGGAGATGCGAAGAAGGCGATCCCTTCCATCCACCACATTCCCCTCTTGGCAAAGAACCTGAAGCACTTACCGGCGAACCAGTCCGAAACACCATTTTCACTCTTTTCCAGGATATCTCTAAACGATTACATAATATCTAAAATTCTAAATCTTATTCATCCGCTCGTCCAAACCGACAATCATCCCGGAGTAATACAAGAAGTCAACGAACTTCGCGCTCGAGTAATCAATTTGGAGAATATGGTGCAAAAATTTCCAGCTTCAGCAACATCACCGGCACCAACAGTACCACCAATAACAGCACCAGTACCATCAACAATCCATGCCTCAACATCTCATTCTGTACCTCAAGTATAATCATTATTGTACATGACGTTCTACATCATTTATCTTCGTTCGACATGGCAATTATGTAATCTCTAATGTTTTAGAGATTATATATTCTTGTTCTAATGGTAAATCAAATGAGTCTAATATTATATTGACTCATTAAATCCATGATTACATCTGAAGAAAATATATATGTATATATATTTTCATAAAGATTATAATTAAAAATTCTTTCGTACAAAATGTTAATGGTGAAAATATTTTAACGGGTAGGTAATACCCGAGAAATATTTAGATTTCACATTAATAAGTTACATTGTACATTCTTCTAATATGATTCAACAGTCATTTACTATCCTACTTACATCCACCAACATACGCATCCGTTCACCGCAGAATAACCATTTTTATTTAATTTCATATTTGGATTTTGACTTACCAGAATCCAACAAGTGGCATAATGAAGAAAACATTTGACAAAATAAAATTTATTAGAAACAAACAAATTAACTATGAGAAATTTTGTTAAGAATCCACGCTAACTGTTCCTAGCTAACTGTTCCTAGTTAACTGATTACATTTAATTATCACAATTTTTAATTCTCGCAATTTTATTTATCGTCATTTAATTTCTGTTATTTATTTTACGCACTTTAAATATCGGGACACGTATACAAGGTTTTGACATATCATATCGACGCATCTATATATATTATTTGGAATAACCATAGACACTCTATATGCAGTAATGCTGGAGTTAGCTATACAGGGTTGAGGTTGATTCTAAAATAATATATATACTTTGAGTTATGATCGAGTCTGAGACATGTACACGGGTCACGATACGTATTAATCAATTCGAATATTATATATTAAACTATATATAAATTGTTGGACTATTAACTGTGGACTACAAACTGTGGACTAATGACATTGGACAATTAAAATGAATTAAAATATTGATTATAACAAATGAAACTAAACATTTCTTCAAGTTTGCCACTTGATTTCATCTTAAACCTCATTTGTATCTTGACAATTACAATCTGCATTCAAACCTTTCATAATTCTTGGAAAAACACCTCAATCGAGAGAATGAACCAACTGCATCTCATCTACAAAAGAAAAGATTTATGCATATAGTTATGCACCTGAAAAACTCTCGGAAACTAAGTAAACGTTTAACACGTAGCTGTGCTAATTCCTTTAGTGTTATTAATATCGAAAATAACTTTGTAACTCCTGTTCGAGATAGCCAGTTTTGTCACAGCTCCAGCAAGTCAACTTCGACTTTTTATTCGAAACAACCTTATTATAACCTTGATATATATGCGTGCTCTATTATTGTTATCAGGAAACCTTTTATAATCCATCATATTACCAGCAGACGTACCAGCAACCTCATTGCTCCTTGGCTTAAACCTCTTCGATAAATCACTGTATTTATCTATTGAAGTCTTATCATGAACTCATCGGCATCTTGTAACGAGAATTGCCATACCAAGTACCGGGAAATCAGCAATCAGTATTTTGAATCTCGCAGCGTTTCTATATCAAAAGTTATATGTATATATATAACATTTATCTCTTAGAATTATGATCTTCCATTCTGAAATCCTGAAAAGCAATCAGTCTACGAATCAGTTCTCGAAATTTAGAAAAATGCTGATAAAGTAGTAAAAACTGTAAACGACCTTAACAGCCAAAAGTTTAATGATAACGAATAGTATGTTGGCAAAGCTCAGAAATGTTGGAACTAGAAAATGGATGGAGCAAACCATGAAGGAGTGATAATGCTAAAAACGAACATATATTTCATAGCATTATCCCTCAAAAAAGACAAGCTTTTGGTTGCAATTGTTCTATTTACAAGTGATATTCGTTTAAATAATAAAAGGTGAAGACAAAAGACAGATTCGACGAATTGAAGACGCAAACGACCAAAAAGCTAAAAAGTACAAAGTACAATCAAAGTGGTTCAAATTATTGATGAGAAACGTCTCAAGATTACAAGAGTACAAGACTCGAAACGCAAAATACAAGATATTAAATTGTACGCAAGGACGTTCGAAAATCCGGAACTGGGACCAAAGTCAACTCTCAACGCTCGACGCAACGGACTAAAAATTACAAGTTAACTATGCACATAAATATAATATAATATATAAATAATTTTTAAAAATTATATATATATATTATATATATATTTATAAAACCGTCGGCAAGAAGCAAACAACAATATGTGAGCTGGAATCCCAGGCCATGCGATCGCATGGCCTGGAAGTGCAATTTTCATGCGGTCGCATGACCCCAATATGCTGGCCACATCTATAAATTTCGCAGTTTTTGGCCAAATAAAACACACCTTTTTCTTATCTCTCTATCTCAAACGTATATATATATACATATATATATATATATATACATATATATATACATATATATATATATTATAATTTTAATTTTAATTTTAATAATAAGGGTATGTTAGCGAATGTTGTAAGGGTGTTAGTCAAAATTCTGTCCGTGTAACGCTACGCTATTATTAATCATTGTAAGTTACATTCAACCTTTTTAAATTAATGTCTCGTAGCTAAGTTATTATTATGCTTATTTAAGCCGAAGTAATCGTGATGGTGGGCTAAAATATTAAAATTGGGTAATTGGGTTTTGTACTATAATTGGGGTTTGGACAAAAGAACGACACTTGTAAAAATTAGACTATGGGCTATTAATGGGCTTTATATTTGTTTAATTAAATGATAGTTTGTTAATTTAATATAAAGATTTACAATTGGACGTACCTATAAATAACCATATACACTCGATCGGACATGATGGGCGGGATATTTATAAGTACTAATAATCGTTCATTTAACCGGACACGGGAATGGATTAATAGTTAATGGACTTATTAAAACAGGGGTGAATTATGTACAAGGACACTTGGCGTAATTGTTAACAAAGTATTAAAACCTTGGGTTACACGCAGTCGATATCCTGGTGTAATTATTAAACAAAGTATTAAGACCTTGTTACAGTTTAAGTCCCCAATTAGTTGGAATATTTGACTTCGGATATAAGAATAATTTGACGAGGACACTCGCACTTTATATTTATGACCGATGGACTGTTATGGACAAAAACCAGATGGACATATTGAATAATCCAGGACAAAGGACAATTAACCCATGGTAATAAAACTAAAATCAACACTTCAAACATCATGATTACGGAAGTTTAAATAAGCATAATTCCTTTATTTCATATTTAATTGCACTTTTAATTATCGCACTTTAATTTATTGTCACTTTTAATTATCGTACTTTTTAGTTATTACAATTTTATTTATCGTCATTTTATTTATCGCACTTTTATTTATCGCAATTTCATTATCATTATTTACTTTACGCTTAAAATTAAGTTATATTTATATATTTAATATTTTACATTAGGTTTTAACTGCGACTTAAGTTTTAAAATCGACAAACCGGTCATTAAACGGTAAAAACCCCCTTTTTATAATAATAATACTACTTATATATATATTTATATTTTTACAAATATAGTTTTTAAAAATATAGCGTTAAACTTGGCTAAGATCCCTGTGGAACGAACCGGACTTACTAAAAACTACACTACTGTATGATTAGGTACACTGCCTATAAGTGTTGTAGCAAGGTTTAGGTATATCCACACTATAAATAAATAAATAACTTGTGTAAAATTGTATCGTATTTAATAGTATTTCCTAGTAAAAATACTACTATTTTGTATACACCTCGCATAACATCAAGTATTTTTGGCGCCGCTGCCGGGGAAACTAAAACGCCGAAAGCGCAACGCTATATAAAAAAAAAAGATTCTTAGTTTACTTTTTTAAAAATACGCTTTTGTAAAAATACATTTTAATTATTAAAAATACAAAAATATAAAAAGAAAAACAACATATATATATATTTTTAAGAGTTTGTTTAAAATATATAAAATTATAAAGTTTTTATTTTTAAAAATTAAGTTTTTATTTAATTTTTATATATATTTTGTATAAATATAAAACAGAAAAAAATATAATAAGTAAAAGTTCTCGGCCGAGTACTGTAGCAGCCCAGATTCTGGCCCGAAACCCTAGCCCATGCGATCGCATGGAAATATAACTTCGAAGCCATGCGATCGCATGGCTTGAAAAGACAGGCCTGGTAACCTCAGCTGACAGGATTAGGGTTAATTTAATTAATAATATATAATTAATAATAATTAGGGTTTAGTTTACTTATTATTTAGTTTTAGTTAATTTGTATTTTTAGTTTAATTTTAGTTTTATTAAATATATAAACTTATTACTTTTATAAAATAAATAATATAAACATAATATTTTTATAAAAATTGTACTTTTTACAACTTTAAGTTTATTTTTATATTTTGTATCTTTTTATTTGTTTTAGCGTAATATTTGTATTTTTCGTTCATATTTAGTTCTAAGTCATAGTTTTTGCCATAGTTATTTTTATTTCTAGATTCTTAGGCTTTGCCGTAAAATCCCTCAAGTGCTTTTTCTTTAGACTAAGATTTAAGTGCTTTAGAATTTTGCGACGCCGTTTTATAAATTTTAGTACTTTTTAAGTTATTGCCATTTTGGATTTAGAATTTCTCTAAGCTTTAATACCTTTAGACGCAACCTTTAATTTTTAGTTTTTAGACTTTTAAGTTTCGACGCGTTACTTTTTTTTTTTATTATTTTTCGACCTTTTATTTTTCGACGTTTTTCGACGCACTTTTTCTTTTTCATCGACGCTCTAGTTTTTAGGACATAGAATTTTCTATTTTTTCTCTAAAATTTCTTTAAATTTTAACGAAAAATTATTTTAAGCGGTTAAATTGATAGACATCCAAAATTTTCTGGTTCGTAGTAATAGTTGAATTTGTTAGTGGCGAGTTGTGAGCTTCCGATTTAAAGGGTTCTGGCTCCCTGCTGCATCTATTGGCTATTCGAAACGTGGGCAAAATCAGAAAAGTCTATTATTTTGATAACTTATATAATTTTTATTTTTATAACTAATAGGATATTCAGTGAATGCACCGAGCAAAACGTTCACCACCTTTTATACGTTCACCACCTGTAAGTCGATCAAGACATCTAGCCAATATTGTCGCCGTTGATTTTTCTTTAGAATCGTCATCTAGTAGACCAAGTACTCCAATTCAAATTTTCGATAATCCATTTTTTGAACCCGACCTCACAATTGAGAATTCGGAGGATATTCAGGGACAATTCAGAGATCCTGAACCACTAATCTTTCCTCCGGAAATACCAATTATTCAAACGGAGATTGTCGAGGAACAACCCATTAAATCAGAATCCTCTAGTGATTCAGATTCAACAAATTCAATCATGGAAAATCTGGAACCTCTAAGTATGAAAGACCGAATGAGAGCTAAACGCACTGGCCAAGATCATGCAATTACTCAACCTGACATTAATGCGCCAGATTATGAAATCAAAGGACAAATTCTACATATGGTAACTAATCAATGCCAATTTAGTGGTGCGCCGAAGGAAGATCCAAATGAACATCTTCGAACCTTTAATAGGATCTGTACTTTATTTAAAATCCGAGAAGTGGAGGATGAACAGATATATCTCATGTTATTTCCCTGGACTTTAAAGGGAGAAGCCAAAGATTGGTTAGAATCGTTACCTGAAGGGGCGATTGATACATGGGACGTTTTAGTTGAAAAATTCCTTAAACAATTTTTTCCGACATCTAAAGCCGTAAGACTTCAAGGAGAAATTGTTACGTTCACACAAAAGCCAAATGAAACTCTATATGAAGCGTGGACAAGATTTGGAAAGTTATTGAGAGGATGTCCGCAACATGGTTTAGACACTTGTCAAATAGTACAAATATTCTACCAAGGATGCGACATCACTACAAAAAAAGACATAGATATAGCAGCTGGTGGTTCCATTATGAAGAAAACAGCAACTGACGCTTACAAAATTATTGATAACACTGCTTCCTACTCACATGAGTGGCATCAAGAAAAAGATATCGTTAGATCATCTAAAGCAGCTAGAGCCGATTCTAGCCATGACTTTGATTCCATTTCTGCAAAGATAGATGCTGTCGAGAGATGAATGGAAAAGATGACTAAAGATATTCACTCAATAAGAATTAGTTATGAGCAGTGTGGAGGACCACATTTGACAAAAGATTGTCTCAGTATTGAACAAACAATGGAACAAGAGAGAATATTTCATACATAAACCAAAGGCCTGGAAATAATTATCAGAAAAATTATCAACCGCCAAGACCAATCTACAATCAAAACCAGAATTATAACCGAAATGTTCCATACAACAACCAACAAGGTCCTAGCAACCAACAAGTATCCAATAATACTTACAATCATCAAAGACCTAATTTTCAAAATAAACCACCACAAACCGATGATAAAAAGCCAAATTTAGAAGATATGATGTCGAAGCTAGTTGAATCTTAAACTCAGTTTTTCACATCTCAGAAACAAACCAATGACCAAAATGCTCAAGCATTTAGAAATCAACAAGCTTCTATTCAAAATTTAGAACAAGAAGTGAGCAACCTAGCAAGGTTAATTGGTGAAAGAAAACCGGGAAGTTTACCTAGCGATAAAAATGCTAACCCCCGGAATGAAACAGCTAAAGCCATTACCACAAGAAGTGGTATTACACTTAAACCACCTGAAATACCTGTAATTTCTGATGACGCTATTCCTACTCCACAAGAACCACAACCTAAACAAGATAAGAAAACAGAACCGGTAGTTGAAAAGGTTAATGAAGATAACACAGTTAAAGCTAAACCTTATGTTAAACCATACCAACCACCACTTCCTTACCCGAGTAAAATGAGAAAAGAGAGACTTGAAGCCGAGCAATCCAAATTCTTGGATATGTTTAAACAAATAAATGTTAATCTTCCTTTCATTGATGTGATTTCAGGAATGCCCAGATATACTAAATTTCTGAAAGATCTAATCACAAATAGAAAGAAAATGGAAGAACTCTCGGCTGTTACTATGAATGCTAATTGTTCTGCAGTGCTGTTGAATAAGATACCAGAAAAATTATTAGATCCAGGAAGTTTCACGATTCCATGTTTTCTGGGTAGTCTTAGTTCAATAGAAGCATTGACAGACTTAGGTGCTAGTATAAATTTAATGCCGTATTCACTATATGCTAAACTAGACCTTAGAGAATTGAAACCAACACGAATAAGCATACAACTAGCCGATCGATCAGTAAAATATCCTAGAGGGATAATGGAAAACATGCTAGTTAAAGTTGGTACTTTAGTATTTCCAGTAGATTTTGTTATTCTGGACATGGAAGAAGATTCTTGAGTTCCTCTCATATTAGGAAGACCATTCTTAAACACGGCTAAAGCAATAATAGACGTGTTCGGTAAAAAACTGACCCTAAGTATAGAGGACAAGAGTGTTACCTTTTCTGTTGATAGAGCCATGCAACAACCGCAATCTGCAGATGATACATGTTATTATATTCAAACTATAGATTCACATGCAGAATTGTTAGAAGAATTTCCAGAATTATAAGGAACAGGAGAATGTTCTTTAGGAGAAGGAACTGAACCAATTGATGAAGCTGAAATATTAGCTACACTTATTGCTAATGGATATGAACCAACAACATAAGAAATTCAAATGCTAAAAGAGGAAGACAGATATCGATATAAATCATCGATAGAAGAACCACCGACATTAGAGTTAAAACCACTTCCAAACCATTTGGAATACGCTTATTTACATGGTGAATCTGAATTACCTGTAATAATATCGTCTTCTCTAACTGAAAATGAAAAATCTCAACTCATTTCTGTGCTAAAAGCTCATAAACCAGCTATTGCATGGAAAATTCATGACATTAAAGGAATAAGTCCTTCGTATTGCACACATAAAATCCTTATGGAAGAAGGTCCTAAAACGTATGTGCAACGCCTACGAAGACTAAATCCTAATATGCAAGATGTTGTTAAGAAAGAAATTATTAAACTACTTGATGCAGGTTTAATTTATCCAATCTCTGATAGTCCATGGGTAGCCCAGTTCAATGCGTACCTAAGAAGGGTGGCATGACTGTTATCACAAATGAGAAAAATGAGCTTATTCCTACTAGGAATGTAACAGGATGGCGTGTTTGTATTGATTATAGAAAATTAAATGACGCCACCAGAAAAGATCACTTTCCCTTACCTTTCATTGATCAAATGTTGGAAAGATTAGCCGGAAATAGTTACTATTATTTTCTTGATGGTTTTTTCAGATATTTTCAAATTCCAATAGCACCCGAGGATCAAGAGAAAACCACGTTCATGTGCCCTTATGGTACTTTTGCTTACAAACGCATGCCATTTGGACTTTGCAATGCCCCTGCAACCTTTCAAAGGTGCATGATGGCGATTTTTCACGACATGATAAAAGAATGCATGGAAGTTTTCATGGATAACTTTTCAGTCTTCGGTGATACTTTTGAATCATGTCTAGTTAATCTTGAACGAATGCTTATTAGATGCGAACAATCAAATCTAGTTCTTAATTGGGAGAAATGCCATTTCATGGTTAAAGAAGGCATCGTTCTTGGACATAAAATTTCAAAGGAAGGAATTGAAGTGGATAAAGCTAAAGTAGATGTAATTGCTAAACTTCCACATCCCACCAATGTTAGAGGAGTTAGGAGTTTTCTAGGGCATGCCGGTTTTTACCGACATTTCATAAAAGATTTTTCTAAAATTGCCACTCCTATGAATAAACTCCTAGAAAAGGATGCTCCATTCATCTTTTCAGATGAATGCATCAAATCTTTTAATATTCTTAAAGAAAAACTCACTAATGCACCAATCATGATAACGCCAAATTGGAATCTACCATTTGAACTAATGTGCGATGCAAGTGATTTTGCAATGGGAGCCGTTTTAGGACAAAGGATTGAAAAACGATTTCAACCTATTTATTACGCTAGTAAGACGTTACAAGGAGCATAAACGAATTACACAAATACTGAAAAAGAACTCCTTGCTATTGTCTTTGCTTTTGACAAATTTCGTTCATATCTCGTTCTAGCTAAAACGGTGGTCTATACCGACCATTATGCTCTTAGATACCTATTTTCAAAATAAGATGCCAAACCAAGATTAATCCGTTGGATCTTACTCTTACAAGAGTTCGATATTGAAATCCGAGATAAAAAGGGAGCAGAAAATCTCGTCGCTGATCATCTTTCTCGTCTTGAAAATCCTGAATTAGAAGTTCTAAATGAATCGGCCATACAAGATAACTTTCCTGATGAATATCTATTGAAAATAGATTATAGTGAAATTCCATGGTTTGCGGACTATGCAAACTACTTAGTATGTGGATTCCTTGAAAAAGGATTGTCATACCAAAAACGAAAGAAATTATTTAGTGATATAAAGCACTATTTCTGAGAAGATCCACATTTATTTTAAAGTTGTCCCGATGGAATAATACGTCGATGTGTATTCGGAGATGAAGCTAGTCAAATCTTAAACCATTGTCACACAAGACCAACAGGAGGGCATTATGGGCCTCAACTCACAGCAAGAAAAGTTTACGATGCTGGATTCTATTGGCTTACAATTTTCAAAGACGCATACCTTCTTTGCAAATTCTGTGATGCATGTCAAAGGGCCGGAAAAATAAGTCAACGTGATGAAATGCCACAAAATGTCATTCAAGTATGTGAAGTATTTGACGTTTGGGGTATTGACTTTATGGGTCCATTTCCAAAATCTCATAATAATCTCTACATTCTCGTTGCCATTGATTATGTATCTAAATGGGCGGAAGCACAAGCTCTCCCAACTAACGATGCACGAGTTGTAGTCAAAATTAAGTTTACCGAAAAATGGGGCGTATATTTTTGATAATATTTGATTGATTAAAGTGGGATAAAAGACCAAAAAGATTTTTATTTTTTAATTTTTACCTTGTTTTTAAAATTAATATATAAATGTTAAATTAATATTGTAAACTTTTTAGAATCAATATATTTAAGTTTGTACCTATTTGAAAAATTAATATTTTTAATATAAGTTTGTATGTTTAAAAACAAAAATATAATATAAGTTTGGTGTGAATTTTTAATATGAATTTTTAATTTTATGCATTTTAAATTAAAGTTTGGTGTGAATTTAAAAACAAAAAATTTACTTTATTTCACTAAGTTAAAAATATAATTTTTAAAATTCGTCGTGAGTTGAAAACTAGGTCGTTGAACCGAAATTGCTCTACCCAAGGGAGGGACGAGAACTTTTATTTTCATTATTTTTAATCTTATTGAATTAAAGTATGCCAAAAACATTTAAAAAAAACTCTCAATAATTTAAATTGTTACTGATTTCTTGCAAATGAGGGCATTGCAAGATCTTAAGTGTGGGAAGGGGTTAAATTATTTCAGATTTTTAAAATTTTTTTACTTAAACACTTGGTTACCATTAAAAATACTAGTAACGCAGTAGTTGTATTAGAATCTAGTGCTCTCTGATAATAAAGAACAGCCCTAGTCTTATATACTGACTACCCAATTCTAGTAAAAATTTTCAAATTTTTCAAATTAAATGAACTCAAAATCATGTTTATACATATTTATGAACGATAAAACTAGGTGTTAACACCGAAATTATTGTCACCTCGGAAAGGACATAAATTGAGAAACAACCCAAAATGTTAGAATTCATTTAAAATGGAATAGAGAACAATAAAAAGGCAAAGAAAGGAAAATAAAAGCCAAGTGTGGGAAAAATTTACCAAGTTATTTTGAACATATATCACATATTTTTGTACAAATAATTGAAGATATTTTTGTTTTGGACAAAATTAACCGTTTTACCCGGTAAATTGTAATATATTTGAAAGAAAGATGGATCTACACGATGAATCAATTCTATCATTAAAAGGAAGTAAAGTCTTCCGAAAAAGACACGCGCTTCTTGATTTAGGTCAGGAAGTTGTCGTCCAGACCAGTTGTAGAGTCTACGAAAAACCTTGAAAAGTTTTCTCGAAAATCAGCTGGAAATCCATGGACCTCAGCATCAAACAGGGTCGCCAGGTGGTCAGACTTATCCTAACCATGAGAGGATCTGTCTCGTAAAATGGGGAGGGTGTCGGAACGAGTAATGGCGGAGCAAGTAGTGTCGGAGCAAGTTATGCCAATGTAGTTTGTTATAAATGTGGAAAACCGGGCCACATTATTAGAAATTGCCCGAACCAGGAGAACGCGCCGTGAAAATTAGCTTGATAAGACTAATGAATCAGACCCCCAGAAAGGATAATCTCTTTAAAGATTAAAAATCAGCCTTTAAGACTGATATTACTCAATCCTTGAGATTGACTTTTAAAGATTGAGAATTCAAACTCATGGAATTCGATGATATCTAAACTCGAGCTTGAACGAGAAAATATTTTGATCAAAACTGCAAACCGATTTGTTTTCTGAAAACCCATTTTTAATGCGTTCATTACCATTGAACGTAAAATTCTAGGAATTCACCTGGAATTCATTAGGTCACCTGAACCAAATCTGGTGTCAACCATAAGAACGGTGGTTGTATAGCATGGTCAAAGACAGGACCTTGTGCTAGACCGAAAAACTATAGGGTGATCTTTACTATTGCTCCTACAAAGGATATTAATTGCAGCCGACACGTTATAGACCATAATCAAAAGCATGTCACGGGACATTGCCTTAACAGTTGCTTGTTCAGCGCTTTCCTTTACAACCGGATGATAGTTTACCGAAAGGTAATATACAGAGCAAGTAAACTGGACGTGTTGCTTTCTCAATACAAGGTTAGCAAGTGGGTGACACAAAACCATAAGTTTTGAGCTAAAATTTTCAAATCTGAAACCCACCAAACCCACAAAAACAATTTGCAAACACCGGTGAAGGGTTATTCCGGAAAACTTATCTAGGGTAAAAGCTAGATTTAATTTTCAAAAGATCAAATGTTTTCATAAAGATCCAATTTCCTTAAGGATCTAAATTTTCATAGTCATGTGGGACTGTAAACCACAACGTTACTATCATTGTTTATACCGCCGTATAGAAATCACTGATGTACAAAGTGTGAAGAATAAAAGAAGTGATTCTAGTATTTTTATTTTCAAGACTATATTGCTTGAGGACAAGCAATGCTCAAGTATGGGAATATTTGATAATGCTTAAAACGAACATATATTTCATAGCATTATCCCTCAAGAAAGACAAGCTTTTGATTGCAATTGTTCTATTTACAAGTGATATTCGTTTAAATTATAAAAGGTGAAGACAAAAGACAGATTCGACGAAATGAAGACGCAAACGACCAAAAAGCTAAAAAGTACGAAGTACAATCAAAGTGGTTCAAATTATTGATGAGAAATGTCTCAAGATTACAAGAGTACAAGAATCGAAATGCAAAATACAAGATATTAAATTCTACGCAAGGACGTTCAAAAATTCGGAACCGGGACCAAAGTCAACTCTCAACGCTTGAGGCAACGGACTAAAAATTACAAGTCAACTATGCACATAAATATAATATAATATATTAATAATTCTTAAAAATTATATATATATTATATATATTTATAAAACCGTCGGCAAGAAGCAAATAACAATATGTGAGCTGGAATCCCAGGCCATGCAATCGCATGGCCTGGAAGTGCAATTTTCATGCGGTCGCATGACCCCAATATGCTGGCCACATCTATAAATTTCGCAGTTTTTGGCCAAATAAAACACACCTTTTTCTTATCTCTCTATCTCAAACGTGTGTGTATATATATATATATATATATATATATATATATATATATATATATATATTATACTTTTAATTTTAATTTTAATAATAAGGGTATGTTAACGAATGTTGTAAGGGTGTAAGTCGAAATTCTGTCTGTGTAACGCTACGCTATTATTAATCATTGTAAGTTATGTTCAACCTTTTTAAATTAATGTCTCGTAGCTAAGTTATTATTATGCTTATTTAAGCCGAAGTAATCGTGATGTTGGGCTAAAATATTAAAATTGGGTAATTGGATTTTGTACCATAATTGGGGTTTGGACAAAAGAACGATACTTGTGGAAATTAGACTATGGGCTATTAATGAGTTTTATATTTGTTTAATTAAATGATAGTTTGTTAATTTAATATAAAGATTTACAATTGGACGTACCTATAAATAACCATATACACTCGATCGGACACGATGGGCTGGATATTTATAAGTACTAATAATCGTTCATTTAACCGGACACGGGAATGGATTAATAGTTAATGAACTTATTAAAACAGGGGTGAATTATGTACAAGGACACTTGGCGTAATTGTTAACAAAGTATTAATACCTTGGGTTACACGCAGTCGATATCCTGGTGTAATTATTAAACAAAGTATTAAGACCTTGTTACAGTTTAAGTCCCCAATTAGTTGGAATATTTGACTTCGGATATAAGAATAATTTGACGAGGACACTCGCACTTTATATTTATGACTGATGGACTGTTATGGACAAAAACCAGATGGACATATTCAATAATCCAGGACAAAGGACAATTAACCCACGGTAATAAAACTAAAATCAACACGTCAAACATCATGATTACGGAACTTTAAATAAGCATAATTCCTTTATTTCATACTTTAATTGCACTTTTAATTATCGCACTTTAATTTATTGTCACTTTTAATTATCGTACTTTTTAATTATCGCAATTTTATTTATCGTCATTTTATTTATCACACTTTTATTTATCGCAATTTCATTATCATTATTTACTTTACGCTTAAAATTAAGTTATATTTATATATTTAATATTTTACATTAGGTTTTAACTGCGACTTAAGTTTTAAAATTGACTAACCGGTCATTAAACGGTAAAAACCCCCCTTTTATAATAATAATACTACTTATATATATATTTATATTTTTACAAATATAGTTTTTAAAAATATAGCGTTAAACTTGGCTAAGATCCATGTGGAACGAACCGAACTTACTAAAAACTACACTACTGTACGATTAGGTACACTGCCTATAAGTGTTGTAGCAAGGTTTAGGTATATCCACTCTATAGATAAATAAATAACTTGTGTAAAATTGTATCGTATTTAATAGTATTTCCTAGTAAAAATACTACTATTTTGTATACACCTCGCATAACATCAAGGAGGTTATGGACAAATCACAAAGAATAAACCTGTCTTCAAAGAATTCAAAATGATTCAGAATCTGCTGAAGTCATTAACGAATACCTTGCTCCCGATCCTATACTTTTACGGACAAATTTTCCTCATCATCCATCAATATTAGAAATTCTAAGATATCATCATATCTTTCATTATAAATATCCTCGATATTTCTGAAGATATTTTCATAACTAATCTTATCTGAAATCACCTATCTCTTCGCGCTATCTGTGTTACATCATAAAAGAAACTATCTTAGTTTCTAAAATCTGAACCCTTCGAATTTAAAATTTGAATGTTTTTGAAATAGTGTTGGGAACTGAAGCATGAGTTAGTATAATATAATGACACTTAATCAACGTGATTATATTACAGTAAGTCATGCTGAGTTTCTAATGAAACATGATGATTCACAGACCATACCGTCATCATGTGCCATGTTACACGACTCTTACATTCTATCTGATATATAAACATATCAAGAACATATTTTCTTAATAGTTCTATCTTTTCTCTTGAATTCTGGTAATTTAACCAATCAAGATCGTGCTGTTACAATCTCTCTTAGAACATTAGTCATGTTCATTCAAAATTCCATATCTACGAATTCTGGACCATTACTTGCTCTATTTAAAGTCGGGAAGAGAAAACAATAGCATGGAGCTCCGAGATATAAGGGAGAATATAAAGCCCGATAACAACACATAAATTACAAACCGTGTATATCAATGTTTATTGCAACATAAAGACACGGGAGAATTAAAAACACTATAACCCCAAGGGCGAAGTAGAAGTAAACAGATTCCTTCGGTGGAAATTGGAAAAGGAGAATGATTGTTGCGATAGTCAGGATAAGGACAAGGATCAGAACTGGATTAAGCATTTTCACAATCTTTTGAATTTGGGGAATTGAGTATAGGAGTGGTAAAAGTAATGGAACGGAAGAAGTAATTTATAGTGAAATATCAGACATAGCAATCAAGACAGATCATAACATTTAACCAAAGAGGATTTTAATTTCTTTAATTATCGAAGAACCAAATCTTATCACGGAGATTTTCCATAAATCTCTTAAATTCCGGAAACCAAATCCATCTACGTCAAAAGATATGACAAAACATTATTCTCTCATTTCACTCTTTTGTGATAACTTCACTCGTACGCCCGACTAATCGAATTGTTTTATCTCATTAGTGATAAAACTCTATTTATCAACTCATATTCGTCATGAAACATTTTTATTATTAACCATGACGACCTCACTCAAATTTCGGGACGAAATTTCTTTAACGGGTAGGTACTGTGACGACCCGGAAGTTTCCGACCAAATTTAAACTTAATCTTTAATATTTTTGACACGATAAGCAAAGTCTATAATATCGAGTCTCAAAAAGTTTGAACTGTTTCATATATTCAATTGACCTTCGACTGCTCTCGACTATTCACGAACAATTAATTGTAAATAGATATGTGTGTATGTATATATAAATAATAATTCGAAATATAATTTGAAGTATTATATGTTGTTGTTATTAAAAAAAATTAATAAAATAAAAATAGGATATTATAATAATTTTTATTTAAAATATATCTCTATATAAATAAATAATATTAAAAATAAATATTAAATGATTGTAATACTCATTTGATGTTTCGATTGATATTAAGCAAGTTAAATTTAAAATTATATAATTTAAAAAAAAACGGTGATCCTAAAATGAGTCATATAAATTATAGGCTTGTTAAAAGTATATTTAGGATCTAATTATTAGATTTTAACACTTTCTATATTTTACTTGGGGTTGAGAGTAAATAATTAATGTAATTTTTCTTTAATAGTTAATGATTGAATTTTATACCAAAATGACCAAAATAAATAAATATAGTTAATTTAAAAATATGGGATTTTTTTGAACACTTTTATTCGCCACTGAAATTAACAACGGAGCGCGATATAATAGCCCGTGGAAACTATCGGTAGAGATTAGTAAATGATGCATGTTTAAATTACAATGAGTATTAACTATTATTATGTTGCCAGTTGTTTCTCATAACCAATTGAGTTTATTATTGTTAAATTATTATTATTATTATAATGACATATATAGCTATAGATATAGATGACAGATAGATAGATGAATATATATACATACACTCTTAATTGATTTTCCTGTCTGCATTCCGTTACCCATCGTAATCGAATTCATATTAGAAACAAAAATCAATCCAATCACCTTTATTCATATTCTTACTACTTATTCATATTTAATTCAATAAATGATACATACATGTGTACACACTTACATACACAATTACATTAACATAAACATTTTTGTTTCTTGAAACCGAGCCATCACCACCCTTGTTTTTTTCAAAATTCTTTTCGATCAATCTAAAACCAAACACGAGCACCGCCTTGACCCCACTCTCGGCCATGAACAACCGTAACTCCGATCACCTTGATTAACAACCACCACCCCACCATAATAACCGGAAACCGCTACAATTTCTGTTTTGGGTCGAACCAACACCAACCAAAAGCAACTACAACCACCACCCAACAACTCCTTCCACCACCCTCACCACCATGAACTTATTGCCTTTTCTCACGATCAACCACACCATCTCACAAGCTCCCTCGACCTTGATCAACCCACCATTTTGTTCGATCAAAATCCAAAAGCCATTAGACGCCTTCGATTATTTTTCTCTTGTAAACCTCATCACTTTTCTTATTGGTTTGCTTGAGCCAAGAACCACACGCCACCACCAAAAGCCTAATGTTGTGGCTACTACCTTGCTGTAATTGATCAGCCGTAGCCGCCACCATGCACCACTATTGGCAACGGAAAACTCCACTAAAACACCCCCACCCAACTGCAAGTTATCGCCGCCCACTGTTTACGTTGCTGCTACAGCTCACTTGTTTCTGTTTCTGTACATTCGAGAACCACCGAATATTATTCCTGTTTAAGTAATAATGATAATGATTAAACTGCTCCAGCTGATACCTCGTTATTTATTTCCTTTTCGTTTACTGTTAAATAACAATTACATGATGATTATGAACATGATTATTGAGTGATGATTATGTTGTATCAACGAAGAAGATAAAACATGATTAGTTAGATGACGACTAGGAGTATGATTTTATGATGATGATTGTGGTGATATACAGTTCGAACCACAAGTATTGCTGCTACTTATATATATATATATATTTTTTTCTTCTCTCTTTCTCTTCGTGTTATTCCCGTTATTAGTCTCACCTCCGTAAACCACCCAACACCACCTAAGAGCACCATAGTCTACGATTGTTGTTGTTTTGGGTTGAACCGTCACCCAACCGCCATGACAACAAAGATGATAGTTGGAGATGTGGACGTGATTTTATGATGAGGATGATGATGACAATGAGTCAATGATAATAACTAGTTTATAAGATGATAAATGGGTTGAGATTTCTATGTTAAGATATAAATAATAATAACACAGTGGGTCATATAATACTGTAACAAGTTGATACATATAATAATTGATGACAAGGATGTTTGTTAATGGGTTAAATGATGATCGATGAGTGGTGATCATAAAGGATGAAAAGCAATTCGATAATGATGTAAAAAAAGTCGATGATTGATATTTAATGGAATCCAGCTGGTTAATATGATCGATTTCTTTATTTTTTTTGTTGTGTTTAACTGGGCTGAAATCGAGTATCAAAATTACTAATTTGTTGGGCAGTATAAGAGATGTGCCATTGGGCTGAATATTATGTTGGACTAAGGGCAGACTAAAACAGAAAACGGGTTAATTAAATTCGAGTCCTAGATTAAATCAGAAAGAGAACATACAATGGAATGGTTTATGGTGTTATGGGTGAGCGAGAGGTCTTGGGTTCGAGTCCGGGCAGTGGCGTTTTATTTTTTAGGAGCTTGTTTCTTCAAAGGTTGTATTCTAAAATTATTATTATCATTATTATTATCACTATTATTGTTATTATTACAAATAAATATTATTTTACAAAATACATTACAAATATATTAATATTACATATTACTAGATTTTTATTAATAAAACGACATTTAGTAAGCTATATATAAATATATTAATTAATAAATATATATATTCTTATCACATATAAACCTTAAGATAAATTTCTATTTTTAATATATTATGATAAATGATAAATATCATATTATTAAATTACTCTAATAAGTATTTACTATATTAATAAATGTATTATATAAATAAGTATTAACTACTTAAAGTATATAGGATAAATATAACTTATTTAGTAATACGATATGTAAATTATTAATATATAAACTTGTTAGTTGTTATTATATGTTTTAATATACACAAATGATATAGGTTCATGAATCCATGGTCAACCCTGCATTGTTCAGTTGTTCAATGTCGGCATATGTATTTTTACTACAAAATACAGTATTGTGAGTTTCATTACTCCCCTTTTAAATGCTTTTGCAATATATATTTTTGGGACTGAGAATACATGCGCTGCTTTTATAAATGTTTTACGAAATAGACACAAGTAATTGAAACTACATTATATGGTTGAATGGATCGAAGCCGAATATGCCCCTTTTAAACTTGGTAGCCTAAGAATTAGGGAACAGACCCCCTAATTGATGCGAATCCTAAAGATAGATCCATCGGGCCCAACAAGCCCCATTCTGGAATTTGGAATGCTTTAGTACTTTGAAATTATCATGTCCGATGGGTGTCCCGAAATGATGGGGATATTCTATATGCATCTTGTTAATGTCGGTTACCAGGTGTTCAATCCATATGAATGATTTTTATGCATGATGTTTATGAGAAATGGAAATATGAAATCTTGTGGTCTATTAAAATTATGGAAATGATTATTTATGATAAACTAATGAACTCACCAACCTTTTGGTTGACACTTGAAAGCATGTTTATTCTCAGGTACGAAAGAAATCTTCCGCTGTACATTTGCTCATTTTAGAAATATTACTTGAAGTCATTCATGGCATATTTCAAACAACGTTGCATTCAAATCGTCGAGTTCATCAAGATTATTATTAAGTCAATTATAGTTGGATATATCATAAAATGGTATGCATGCCGTCAACTTTCGTTGTAAAGAAAGATTGTCTTTTAAAATCGAATGCAATATTTGTAAAATGTATCATATAGAGGTCAAGTACCTAGCGATGTAACCAAATGTAATGTATTCGTCCAGATGGATTAAGACGGGTCATGAAAGTTTAAACCTTTTGAATAGCGCGTAAATGTTTTAATTCATTTAAAAAAAATTTACTCGTGTTAAATACAGGTTGGGTTGTTTCATATTAATTCTAATTAAAAAATAAATAAAAACAAATAAATGCCGATAATATATGAATGACGATTTAGAAAGCAAAAATAATTAATAAAAATATCATTTAATATTTAATACGGTATTACTGTTTTATAAATATATATCTCAGAGCATCTCCACTATATATTATTATAACTATTTTTTTCAATCTGTACAAACATTTACAACTCTTATTTTCAATCTCTATCATATTATCCAATAACCTTTTGTTTACAAAAAGCAGGTACAAAGCTTCATGTCATTGTTAATGGTTTTTTCCAAGAATTATTCTATTTTATGTGTTGTTTGATGATGAAATTTATCATACTGAAAATTGATAACATACGTCAAATCATATTGTAAAAATCAACATGCTTTTGGGTGTTTGGACCACACTTCTATTAAAAATCAAGTGAAAAGCATTTTGGATGAGATTAACCAAGTGAAAACAATGATTTCAAACATAATACACATACATAATTGAGTAGGGTTAACGTTGAGGATGAAGAATTACTTAAAGAAGAGTGAACAACATGAATAAAGGTTTGACCAAGTTCAGTATAATATAACCTTATTCAAGTCAATGAAATTATACTTCCTCCGTCCCATCTTAAGTGTTCACTGTTGACTTTTCAAAGTCTTTCTTTGTTAATTTTGATCGTAAATATTTCTATTTGTGTTATATAATATTTGATGAAAATTATATGGAATGAAAACACATTTAAAACTCAATTCATTCATATAATTTTCATCAAATATTTACGGTCAAAGTTGAAAAATACGGAGGGAGTATATAAATACATCTTTGTTTCTTACTACTTATTATATTAGACATATTGGCCTTTTTTAGAAATGTTGATAATAAAAACTATAAAAGCTTATTTCTTGCATTTATTTGATAAGATTTCATCATACTGGATGCCTATGAGGGTAAATACATGTGACAATTGTAACCCTTTTTTTTAATTCAATTTGTTGTTTGTATTATTTTTTTATTGGTAGATAGTTACCTCATTTTATTAAATTTGGGGCAAGGACAAAACACGTGGAAGAAACGATGATTGATATATGCTTATTTAATGATGTTGTAGAGAAGTGTCGTGAAACAACTCTTAATTATGAACATCTTTTGTGTTATACACTTAGATGTTTGCCCGTTGGAGGTGTCAATATGAATATGAGTAGGTTGGGTAATGTATCAATATAAAAGCCAAATATATACTTTATTTTAAGAAATTCTTTTAAAAAATTCCGTGAATTCGCGGGTCTTTAACTAGTATAATATGATAGAAGAATTCAAAAATAATCATGATTTTCGCGAGGTTGAACCAGGTATTTTGAGTCCCTCTTTAAATGTTAAATAAATATAATTTATAACAATGAAAATGGTAATTGTAATGAAAATTGGAAGAGGGTGTTGGGAGAATTAATGTAGTTCATTTATTCTGACCAAGTTAACAATGAAAAGTTTCTTAGTCCAAATATATGGTTCCACGGATCATTAAACTAAATGACTTTAGAATATACATTGATTTAATACCTAAAACATATTATCAAATTGTTTCTTTTAAACAACTCCATGATTCTACGAGTCATTTCACTAGTGTGTGTGTGTGTATATATATATATATATATATATATATATATATATATATATATAGAGAGAGAGAGAAATATATATAGAGAGAGAAAAAGTGAATATGTAGCTATTATACACCTAGTTGGGTGTAGAACTAATATATGATTGGTTTCCATAATTATAAAAAGTTTAAAATTTTGAAAAATGTACATCAAACTTGTTTCTTAACCAATCACATGTTGGTTCTACACCCAACTTATGTGTATAATAGCCACATATTCTCCAACCTCATATATATATATATATATATATATATATATATATATATATATATATATATATATATATATATATATATATATATATATATATATATATATATATATATATATATATATATATATATATGTATATATATAATTATTAATTATATAAAATGTTCACATGTTACACAAATAAATATGCACATGTAAACGGAAAACTATATATTTAATTATATATGTAAAATCAGAGGCGGAGACAAGGGGGGACTGAGGGGTGCTGTGACGATCGCCCCAAATCCATATGGATGAACACGTCATTCATCGATTTTATTGCGAGGTATTTGACCTCTATATGATACGTTTTGTAAACATTGCATTCTTTTGAAAAGGCACACCATAAATGAATATTTAAATCAAAGGTTTTCTACATCTGATGATTTCTACATATAGACAATCACCGTAAATAATAGTTTACAATAGTAATTCTGTTGACAATGCAGTCAAAATAAGATACATGGTGATGATTTGGTGAATGTAACGTTTCCTTGATAAATATGCCATGTAAGACTCCATGCACATAGCTTGTCTAACATATAAGCAAACAGTGGAAGACTTCTAGGGAACCTGAGAATAAACATGATAACAAGTGTTAACACAAAGGTTGGTGAGTTCATAGTTTTAGTGTTTCGCATAATCTGTATATAAAAGTGGATCACAAGATTTCAGTTGTTTCATCCAGAAACGTTTATCAAAATATTCTACAAAATTGAGCACCCTAGTAACTAAACTTAACGTATATATAATTTATACCCTTTGTATAATCATCTTAATAATACACGCAAACCAATGTGTACGCTTCTCAAATAGCATACGTCCATTAAAAGGCTAGTGCTCTAGCTCAGACGGGGATATCAAGCCCTATGGATCCATATACTACTACTCGCGCCCACCAGTTCTTATAACTGGCAGTTTCTAGTTACCAAAGCTAAGGGATTTTCGGTTCAAACTCGGTGTAGAATTTAGTATGTACTTGTATCCATTGTGTTTAAAATAAAGTGCATGTATTCTCAGCCCAAAAATATATATTGCAAAAGCAATTAAAAAGGGAGCAAATGAAACTCACCTTAGCAGTATATAAAGTCGTTCACCAAAATGTGACCGAAACTCGAATTACCAAATAACCGTAGATCTCAACCTAGAGAACATATGTTGGTCAATAAATGTCTATCAAGCTAGGTCTGGTCACAGTGTATCACAATCCTAATGCTCGAGATCGACATACAAAAGTTATCCAAAGTCGTTTCGAAAACTCAATTTTTGACAATAGTTTAGCAAAACGAGACGTACCTTATATAAGGATTCATTTACTCGGTTGGTAATATTCCAAAATCCAATTTAAAAATCTCGTAAATAAGTTGTTTAAATCTTAATTGCAGATTCAAAAGTAATTTCAATTAACGTCAATCATAATTCAGTTGATCATATCTTTTAATCCGTTCATCGAAACTCTTCGATATCTAAATGAAAAGTCATTGATTTTTCGCCAGCTTTCCAAAAACATGTATATCATATACCTTTTACCAGTAATATATGTATTTAATTCGTGATTCATCATAAACTGTTTAACGACGAAATTTAGCATACAAGCATGCATAAACATATATACTCGAGCACTAGACATGGATACGCTATTAATATATAAAAGATAAAATATGAGTGCTTACGTATCAATATTGAGATTCAATATTGTAGGAAAGTACGTAGACGTAACGGAGATGATAAACACTAGGTTTAATTTGCCAATAATACCCACGTCCATTACCCATAACCTCCATAGCTATAACCCATATTTTCCTTAGCTCTATCCCGCTTGAAAAACCCATTTTGAAAGTGACACGCTCATAACCTCGTCATATATTTTATGTATAATACTAATTAATAATTCTAAAAATAATAAGATTAATAATAATATTAATCTTAATAATAATAATAATAATAATAATAATAATAATAATAATAATAATAATAATAATAATAATAATAATAATAATAATATATAAATATATCGAGAGAGAAGTGAATGGAGTGCATCACAGAACCCGAAATCGTTCAATTTATAGGACTTGGCCTGAAAAAGTACCCCATGCGAGTGCATGGGATTTTAGTGCAATTCTCATGCACTTGCATGAGCTCATGCACTTGCATGGGTTTTATGCCTATTTCCCATGCGATCGCATGGCCGTCAGATCCAGCTCACATATTTTTTGTTTTCTTGTTTGTCGACATAATTAAATATAATATATATAATTTAAATAATTAATTATATATTATATTAAATTCATGTGCATAGTTTCCGATGACTCGTACGTTGTCACTCGACTTATATCCCAGTTCCGGTTTCTCGAACGCATTTTCGTACGCTTAGAAAACTCACAATTTACGTTTTGTGACTCGTACCTTTGTCAAAATATAGCCTTAAATTATCCTTAAACTATACCACTCAAAGTATATCTTAATCTTTCGAGTGTTTTGGTCATTTACTTCTATAAATCATTGTCTCGTTATTTATTAATATAATAATATTTATCAAATGTTTCATAACCAAGTTAATATCTATTCTCAATATTTATAAACACGTCTTAAAATACATATCGCAAGTTATTCATATAATTAATTCTTAACAATTAATATTCTAATTATTGTATGTGTCCAAATTACGTTATTTAAACAAACACTTTATCATTTATTCCGAATATAGTTAAAAAGGAATAATTTCTCAAATCAGTGTGGTCCTCCCAACAGAGACCCGTAACAATATCATAATCATTAAGAGACTTAATAAATATCTTTTAATTCAATCGTTTGGCATTATCTTTTAACTCCGTAGTTAAATATATCAATCAGATAATCAAACCAATAAGTTTAATGCACAGTATCATATACTCAACACTTTGTTACGTTTTCAAGTTATAGTATATGTATCTATTTAAATATAATTGTTCGCGAATCGTTGAGAACCATCGAATGGTAATTGAATAGTTCAAAAGTTTTGAGAGTCAGTTTTACAGACTTTGCTTATCGTGTCGGAAACGTTAAAGATTAAGTTTAAATTTGGTCAGAAATTTCCGGGTCATCACAGTACCTCCCCGTTAAAGAAATTTCGTCCCGAAATTTGAGTGAGGTCGTCATGGCTAACAATAAAAATGTTTTCATGACGTATATGAGTTGATAAATAGAGTTTTATTACCGTTGAATAATATGGATAAAATAATCCAATTACTCGAAGCGTATGAGAGAAGTTATTCTAATAGAGTGAAATGGAGAATATAGATTCGTCTTATCTCTTGACGTAGTAACGATTGATTTCCGGAATTTAAGGAATAGAAAATCTTCATAATTTAAATAAGATTTGATTCTTCGGAATTTAAGGAAATTAGAATTTCCTTGATTAAATGCGTAATCTGCCTCGATTGCTATGTCTGATATTTTACTATAAATTGACCTCTTCCGTTTCATTTATTTTCACCACTCCTATAAGCTTCTTCCTTATTTCATACTTCCTTATAGATTTTGAAAATGCTTAATCAAGTTCTGATTCTTGATATTTTCTTGGCTATCGTATCCTTCATTCTTCTTTTTCATCTGCCACCAGAGGAGGTTATTTTCTTCTACTATTACCTTGGGGTTATAGTGTTTTTCATTCTCCCGTGTCTTTATATTGCTATACGCATTGATATACACGGTTTGTAATTTCGGGGTTGTTTTCGGGCTTTATATTCTCCATTATATTTAGGGGCTTCATGTTTTCGTTTTCTCTTCCAGACTTCAAGTCAAGCGAATAATGGTCCAGAATTCATAGGTATGGAGTTTCGAATGATCATAACATACAAATTAGAAAGGAAAGGTAATAGCATGATTTGATTTGTTAAATTACCAGAATATCTGGAAAAGACCGAATCATCAAGAAATATATTTTCTTGATATATTTAGAGATTTTATAGAATGAAAGAGTTATGTAACATGGTTCATGATGAGGGTGGGATCTGTGAACCTTTATCACGTTCCATTAGAAACTCAGCATGACTTACTTTAATATAATCACGTTGATCAAGTGTCATTATATTATACTAATTCATGCTTCAGTTCCCAACACTACTTCAAAACTTTCATATTTTAAACTTGAAGGTTTCAGAATTTAGAAACTAAAATAGTTTCTTTTATGATGTAATACAGATAGCGCGAAGAAATGAATGATTTCAGATAAGAATAGTTATGAAGATATCTCCAGAAATATCGAGGATATTTATAATGAAAGATACGATGATATCTTAGAATTTCTAATATCAGAGGATGATGCAAAAAATCTGTCTGTGAAGGTTTAGAATGAGGAGCAAGGTGTTTGCTAACGATTTTAGCAGACACTGAATCATTTGGATCCTTTGAAGGTAGATGTCATCCATGTGATTTATCCACAGCCTCCTTCATGGTTTGCTCAATCCGTTTTCCAGTTTCAAACCTTCTCTTTTTCTCAGCTTTACCACCATACTATTCTTTATCATCAAACTTTTGACTGTTAAGGTCGTTTACAGTTTTTGCTGCTTCATCAGCATTGTTTCAATTTCAGAGAACTAGTTCATAGTTTGGGATGTTTTTCAGAAAATTCACATTCGGAGTAAATAAGTCTAGGAGATAGACATTATATGTTTATATATAACTGTTGGCGTAGAATTGCTGCGAAATTTGAAATACTGATTGCTAATTCTCGGTAGTTGGTATGGCAATTATCGTTAGAAGATGTAGATGAGTACATGATAGGGTTTCAATGAGTATAAGGATTTTTCGGAAGGTCAAGGATCAATGAAGTTGTTGGTAAATTTACTGCTAATGTGGTGGAACATAAAAGGTTCTCCAGTAACAAGAACGTATATATCAAGATTACAATAAGGCTTAATCTGAAAAGTTGAAGTTGACTGGTTGGAAGTGTGGTAAAACTGGATACTTTGAAAAGGAATTGCAAGGTTATTTTTGGTAAAAACAATACTAAAGGATCTTTCACAGTTTTGAAGTCAAAGTATAGCTTTGAAAGATGTAGAGATCTAAGAATGATTTTACCAGTTCAGAGTTATGACTTGGATTCTGATCCGTCAATATCAGAATATGTAATTGAATTTGTATGAAAACGATTGTATATCGTTGTGAGCATTGTTAATAATTTTTGAATCAAAGTTGAAGAATGTACAGTGTAACATATTAATTGTTAACTTATATATTTCCCGAGTATTACCTACCCGTTAAAGATTTCACAAGTAATATTTTGTACAAAAGAATTTTTCATTACAGTCTTTATGAAAATATCTGTATGTATATTTTCTTCAGATGTAATTCGGATCATAGTAAGCTCATTTGATTTTTGGCTTGAATTAGAAATGAATAATCTCTAAAACATTAGAGATTACATAATCTTCGCGGAGTATTTCACTAATGAAATCAATACTTCATTATTTATTCTTTTTCCTTGGTGAAGGATGTTGATTGCTCGGGGAATTTTTGTGAACCTTACAAGGTACATATGATATTTTCTGGAAAGTTTCGAGTACATCGAAAATGAAAATGTAAAATCAATTATGTAATTGAATAATACACTCGGTTTGTTAGGAATGGAATTTATTAATTTGAAACAGAGATTGTAGTTAACGATGGCTAAGTTGTTAACGAAAGATGTACCTTATATGATATTAGTAATATGAATTAACTGAGTAATATTTACTCTTTTTCAATTCATACATAATAGATTAGTACGAAAAGATTTATGATGGTTTTAAAATTTATATATATATATATAAGATATACATATAAATTCTTTAGAGGAATTGAGTTATTACTTCATAACTCATTGATACAATATACTCGTTGTTGTCTCGTAATGATGTCCACGGTGCTTTCTTAAACTGGCAGAGCTTGTGACGTTAGAGGCGATGTTGACAGTACTGACTGTGCTGGTGAGGCTAAGGGTACTATTGATGCTGCTTGTATAACAAGTCTAGCTTGTAAATCACGCACTATTCCTGTTAGGGTTTCACTTTATTATTTCTATCCGCCCACTACTAATTTACAATATATAATCTCTAAAACTTTTAGAAACTACATATTCTCTGCAGAATATTTCTTCGATGAAGTTATGAATCAATACTTCATCGTTTGTTGTTGTTGATATTCCTTGGTATCTATAGGGCGTATGACGTTGATGCTCGTGGGACAGATGGTGAAGTTGAGGTGTGTGATGGGGATGTTGTTGTTGGTGGTGGTAATGGTACTGTTGGTGTTGTTGTCGGTGGTACTGTTGCTGCTGATACTGGGGATGCCTGTGATGCCTGCAAGTTGCGCATCATGTTCTCCAAAGTCACGACTCGAGCGCGAAGCTCGTTGACTTCTTCTACTACCCCCGGATGATTGGCAGTACGGACAATCGGATGAATAAGATTTAGATTATTGGATATTACGTAGTCGTTGCGAGCTGTTCTGGAAATGAGGGTGAAAATGGTGTTACGAACAGGTTCGCCGGTAAGTGCTTCAGGTTCTTCGCCAAGAGGGAAATGCGGTGGATAGAAGGGATCGCCTTCTTCTTGTCTCCAATGACTAAGCAAGCTACGAACCCATCCCCAATTCATCCAGAATAGGTGATGGCTGATTGGTTGATCCATTCCGGTTACACTGTCTTCGGAGTTCAGGTGAATATCCATATCGGAATAGCTGTCGGAGTTTAAGGAATTTGAACTAGATACGGGATCCATCTTGTATAATTAGAGAGATGAATTTTGATATGAAATAGATTATAGAATTTAGATTGGTACTTTTCAATACATAATTTACATATGTATATATAATACCAAAATTCCATAAATCACAGAGGAATTTTCGGAAGATGTCAGGAAAAGTATACAATAACAGATACGCTAAGATATGAATTTTTGTCTATACACTATTTATGCAATAAATGCAAGAAAACGTGTCTAGACTTAAGAATGATAAGCAGGTAATTTCCGACAAGAAATGATAAACAAAACTTTTGACATGCAGACACAGTCGAAGTCCAGACTTACGAATGTATCCTAACAACTATCAGTTAGATACACTAATGCAAGACCTGGTTCACTAGGACCAACGCTCTGATACCAACTGTGACAATCGCTCCAAATCCATATGGACAAACACGTCATTCATCGATTTCATTGCGAGGTATTTGACCTCTATATGATACGTTTTGTAAACATTGCATTCTTTTGAAAAGGCACACCATAAATGAATATTTAAATCAAAGGTTTTCGACATCTGATGATTTCTACATATAGACAATCACCGTAAATAATAGTTTACAATAGTAATTCTGTTGACAATGCAGTCAAAATAAGATACATGGTGATGATTTGGTGAATGCAACTTTTCCTTGATAAATATGCCATGTAAGACTCCATGCACATAGCTTGTCTAACATATAAGCAAACAGCGGAAGACTTCTAGGGAACCTGAGAATAAACATGCTAACAAGTGTCAACACAAAGGTTGGTGAGTTCATAGTTTTAGTGTTTCGCATAATCTGTATATAAAAGTGGATCACAAGATTTCAGTTGTTTCATCCAGAAATGTTTATCAAAATATTCTACAAAATTGAGCACCCTAGTAACTAAACTTAACGTATATATAATTTATACCCTTTGTATAATCATCTTAATAATACACACAAACCAACGTGTACGCTTCTCAAATAGCATACGTCCATTAAAAGGCTAGTGCTCTAGCTCGGACTGGGATATCAAGCCCTATGGATCCATATACTACTACTCGCGCCCACCAGTTCTTATAACTGGCAGTTACTAGTTACCAAAGCTAAGGGATTTTCGGTTCAAACTCGGTGTAGAATTTAGTATGTACTTGTATCCATTGTGTTTAAAATAAAGTGCATGTATTTTTAGCCCAAAAATATATATTGCAAAAGCAATTAAAAAGGGAGCAAATGAAACTCACCTTAGCAGCATATAAAGTCGTTCACCAAAATATGACCGAAACTCGAATTACCAAATAACCGTAGATCTCAACCTAGAGAACATATGTTGGTCAATAAATGTCTATCAAGCTAGGTCTGGTCATAGTGTATCACAATCCTAATGCTCGAGATCGACATACAAAAGTTATCCAAAGTCATTTCAAAAAGTCAATTTTTGACAACAGTTTAGCAAAACGAGACGTACCTTATATAAGGATTCATTTACTCGGTTGGTAATATTCAAAAATCCAATTTATCAATCTCGTAAATAAGTTGTTTAAATCTTAATTGCAGATTCAAAAGTAATTTCAATTAACGTCAATCATAATTCAGTTGATCATATCTTTTAATCCGTTCATCGAAACTCTTCGATATCTAAATGAAATGTCATTGATTTTTCGCCAGCTTTCCAAAAATATGTATATCATATACCTTTTACCAGTAATATATGTATTTAATTCGTGATTCATCATAAACTGTTTAACGACGAAATTTAGCATACAATCATGCATAAACATATATACTCGAGTACTAGACATGGATACGCTATGATATATAAAAGATAAAATATGAGTGCTTACGTATCAATATTGAGATTCAATATTGTAGGAAAGTACGTAGACGTAACGGAGATGATAAACACTAGGTTTGATTTACCAATAATACCGACGTCCATTACCCATAACCTCCATAGCTATAACCCATATTTTCCTTAGCTCTATCCCGCTTGAAAAACCCATTTTGAAAGTGACACGCTCATAACCTCGTCGTAGTATTTTATGTATAATACTAATTAATAATACTAAAAATAATAAGATTAATAATAATATTAATCTTAATAATAATAATAATAATAATAATAATAATAATAATAATAATAATAATAATAATAATAATAATAATAATAATAATAATAATAATATATAAATATATCGAGAGAGAAGTGAATGGAGTGCATCACAGAACCCGAAATCGTTCAATTTATAGGACTTGGCCTGAAAAAGTACCCCATGCTAGTGCATGGGATTTTAGTGCAATTCTCATGCACTTGCATGAGCTCATGCACTTGCATGAGCTCATACACTTGCATGGGTTTTATGCCTATTTCCCATGCGATCGCATGGCCGTCAGATCCAGCTCACATATTTTTTGTTTTTTTGTTTGTCGACATAATTAAATATAATATATATAATATATATAATTTAAATAATTAATTATATATTATATTAAATTCATGTGCATAGTTGACTTGTAATTTTCGTTCCGATGACTCGTACGTTGTCACTCGACTTATGTCCCGGTTCCGGTTTCTCGAACGCATTTTCGTATGCTTAGAAAACTCGCAATTTACGTTTTGTGACTCGTACCTTTGTCAAAATATAGCCTTAAATTATCCATAAACTATACCACTCAAAGTATATCTTAATCTTTCGAGTGTTTTGGTCATTTACTTCTATAAATCATTGTCTCGTTATTTATTAATATAATAATATTTATCAAACGTTTCATAACCAAGTTAATATCTATTCTCAATATTTATAAACACGTCTTAAAATACATATCGCAAGTTATTCATATAATTAATTCTTAACAATTAATATTCTAATTATTGTATGCGTCCAAATTACGTTATTTAAACAAACACTTTATCATTTATTCCGAATATCGTTAAAAAGGAATAATTTCTCAAATCAGTGTGGTCCTCACAACAGAGATCCGTAACAATATCATAATCATTAAGAGACTTAATAAATATCTTTTAATTCAATCGTTTGGCATTATCTTTTAACTCCGTAGTTAAATATATCAATCAGATAATCAAACCAATAAGTTTAATGCACAGTATCATATACTCAACACTTTGTTACGTTTTCAAGTTATAGTATATGTATCTATTTAAATATAATTGTTCGCGAATCGTTGAGAACCATCGAATGGTAATTGAATAGTTCAAAAGTTTTGAGACTCAGTTTTACAGACTTTGCTTATCGTGTCGGAAACGTTAAAGATTAAGTTTAAATTTGGTCAGAAATTTCCGGGTCATCACAGTACCTCCCCGTTAAAGAAATTTCGTCCCGAAATTTGAGTGAGGTCGTCATGGCTAACAATAAAAATGTTTTCATGATGTACATGAGTTGATAAATAGAGTTTTATTACCGTTGAATAATATGGATAAAATAATCCAATTACTCGAAGCGTATGAGAGAAGTTATTCTAATAGAGTGAAATGGAGAATATAGATTCGTCTTATCTCTTGACGTAGTAACGATTGATTTCCGGAATTTAAGGAATAGAAAATCTTCATAATTTAAATAAGATTTGATTCTTCGGAATTTAAGGAAATTAGGATTTCCTTGATTAAATGCGTAATCTGCCTCGATTGCTATGTCTGATATTTTACTGTAAATTGACCTCTTCCGTTTCATTTATTTTCACCACTCCTATAAGCTTCTTCCTTATTTCATACTTCCTAATAGATTTTGAAAATTCTTAATCCAGTTCTGATTCTTGATATTTTCTTGGCTATCGTATCCTTCATTCTTCTTTTTCATCTGCCACCAGAGGAGGTTATTTTCTTCTACTATTACCTTGGGGTTATAGTGTTTTTCATTCTCCCGTGTCTTTATATTGCTATACGCATTGATATACATGGTTTGTAATTTCGGGGTTATTTTCGGGCTTTATATTCTCCATTATATTTAGGGGCTTCATGTTTTCGTTTTCTCTTCCCGACTTCAAGTCAAGCGAATAATGGTCCAGAATTCATAGGTATGGAGTTTCGAATGATCATAACATACAAATTAGAAAGGAAAGGTAATAGCACGATTTGATTTGTTAAATTACCAGAATATCTAGAAAAGACCGAATCATCAAGAAATATTTTTTTTTGATATATTTAGAGATTTTATAGAATGAAAGAGTTATGTAACATGGTTCATGATGAGGGTGGGATCTGTGAACCTTTATCACCTTCCATTAGAAACTCATCATGACTTACTTTAATATAATCACGTTGATCAAGTGTCATTATATTATACTAATTCATGCTTCAGTTCCCAACACTACTTCAAAACTTTCATATTTTAAACTTGAAGGTTTCAGAATTTAGAAACTAAAATAGTTTCTTTTATGATGTAATACAGATGTCGCGAAGAAATGAATGATTTCAGATAAGAATAGTTATGAAGATATCTCTAGAAATATCGAGGATATTTATAATGAAAGATACGATGATATCTTAGAATTTCTAATATCAGAGGATGATGCGAAAAATCTGTCTGTGAAGGTTTAGAATGAGGAGCAAGGTGTTTGCTAACGATTTTAGCAGACACTGAATCATTTGGATCCTTTGAAGGTAGATGTCATCCTTGTGATTTATCCACAGCCTCCTTCATGGTTTGCTCAATCCGTTTTCCAGTTTCAAACCTTCTCTTTTTCTCAGCTTTACCACCATACTATTCTTTATCATCAAACTTTTGACTGTTAAGGTCGTTTACAGTTTTTGCTGCTTCATCAGTATTGTTCCAATTTCAGAGAACTAGTTCATAGTTTGGGATGTTTTTCAGAAAATTCACATTCGGAGTAAATAAGTCTAGGAGATAGACATTATATGTTTATATATAACTGTTGTCGTAGAATTGCTGCGAAATTCGAAATACTGATTGCTAATTCTCGGTAGTTGGTATGGCAATTATCGTTAGAAGATGTAGATGAGTACATGATAGGGTTTCAATGAGTATAAGGATTTTTCGGAAGGTCAAGGATCAATGAAGTTGTTGGTAAATTTACTGCTAATGTGGTGGAACATAAAAGGTTCTCCAGTAACAAGAACGTATATATCAAGATTACAATAAGGCTTAATCTGAAAAGTTGAAGTTGACTGGTTGGAAGTGTGGTAAAACTGGATACTTTGAAAAGGAATTGCAAGGTTATTTTTGGTAAAAACAATACTAAAGGATCTTTCACAGTTTTGAAGTAAAAGTATAGCTTTGAAAGATGTAGAGATCTAAGAATGATTTCACCAGTTCAGAGTTATGACTTGGATTCTGATCCGTCAATATCAGAATATGTAATTGAATTTGTATGAAAACGATTGTATATCGTTGTGAGCATTGTTAATAATTTTTGAATCAAAGTTGAAGAATGTACAGTGTAACATATTAATTGTGAACTTATATATTTCCCGAGTATTACCTACCCGTTAAAGATTTCACAAGTAATATTTTGTACAAAAGAATTTTTCATTACAGTCTTTATGAAAATATCTGTATGTATATTTTCTTCAGATGTAATTCGGATCATAGTAAGCTCATTTGATTTTTGGCTTGAATTAGAAATGAATAATCTCTAAAACATTAGAGATTACATAATCTTCGCGGAGTATTTCACTAATGAAATCAATACTTCATTATTTATTCTTTTTCCTTGGTGAAGGATGTTGATTGCTCGGGGAATTTTTGTGAACCTTACAAGGTACAGATGATATTTTCTGAAAAGTTTCGAGTACATCGAAAATGAAAATGTAAAATCAATTATGAAATTGAATAATACACTCGGTTTGTTAGGAATGGAATTTATTAATTTGAAACAGAGATTGTAGTTAACGATGGCTAAGTTGTTAACGAAAGATGTACCTTATATCATATTAGTAATATGAATTAACTGAGTAATATTTACTCTTTTTCAATTCATACATAATAGATTAGTACGAAAAGATTTATGATGGTTTTAAAATTTATATATATATATAAGATATACATATAAATTCTTTAGAGGAATTGAGTTATTACTTCATAACTCATTGATACAATATACTCGTTGTTGTCTCGTAATGATGTCCACGGTGCTTTCTTGAACTGGCAGAGCTTGTGACGTTAGAGGCAATGTTGACAGTACTGACTGTGCTGGTGAGGCTAAGGGTACTATTGATGCTGCTTGTATAACAAGTCTAGCTTGTAAATCACGCACTATTCCTGTTAGGGTTTCACTTTATTATTTCTATCCGCCCACTACTAATTTACAATATATAATCTCTAAAACTTTTAGAAACTACAGATTCTCTGCAGAATATTTCTTCGATGAAGTTATGAATCAATACTTCATCGTTTGTTGTTATTGATATTCCTTGGTATCTATAGGGCGTATGACGTTGATGCTCGTGGGACAGATGGTGAAGTTGAGGTGTGTGATGGGGATGTTGTTGTTGGTGGTGGTAATGGTACTGTTGGTGTTGTTGTCGGTGGTACTGTTGCTGCTGATACTGGTGGTGCCTGTGATGCCTGCAAGTTGCGCATCATGTTCTCCAAAGTCACGACTCGAGCGCGAAGCTCGTTGACTTCTTCTACTACCCCCGGATGATTGGCAGTACGGACAAGCGGATGAATAAGATTTAGATTATTGGATATTACGTAGTCATTGCGAGCTGTTCTGGAAATGAGGGTGAAAATGGTGTTACGAACAGGTTCGCCGGTAAGTGCTTCAGGTTCTTCGCCAAGAGGGAAATGCGGTGGATAGAAGGGATCACCTTCTTCTTGTCTCCAATGACTAAGCAAGCTACGAACCCATCCCCAATTCATCCAGAATAGGTGATGGCTGATTGGTTGATCCATTCCGGTTACACTGTCTTCGGAGTTCAGGTGAATATCCATATCGGAATAGCTGTCGGAGTTTAAGGAATTTGAACTAGATACGGGATCCGTCTTGTATAATTAGAGAGATGAATTTTGATATGAAATAGATTATAGAATTTAGATTGGTACTTTTCAATACATAATTTACATATGTATATATAATACCAAAATTCCATAAATCACAGAGGAATTTTCGGAAGATGTCAGGAAAAGTATACAATAACAGATACGCTAAGATATGAATTTTTGTCTATACACTATTTATGCAATAAATGCAAGAAAACGTGTCTAGACTTAAGAATGATAAGCAGGTAATTCCCGACAAGAAATAATAAACAAAACTTTTGACATGCAGACACAGTCGAAGTCCAAACTTACGAATGTATCCTAACAACTATCAGTTAGACACACTAATGCAAGACCTGGTTCACTAGGACTAACGCTCTGATACCAACTGTGACGATCGCTCCAAATCCATATGGACAAACACGTCATTCATCGATTTCATTGCTAGGTATTTGACCTCTATATGATACGTTTTGTAAACATTGCATTCTTTTGAAAAGGCACACCATAAATGAATATTTAAATCAAAGGTTTTCGACATCTGATGATTTCTACATATAGACAATCACCGTAAATAATAGTTTACAATAGTAATTCTGTTGATAATGCAGTCAAAATAAGATACATGGTGATGATTTGGTGAATGCAACTTTTCCTTGATAAATATGCCATGTAAGACTCCATGCACATAGCTTGTCTAACATATAAGCAAACAGCGGAAGACTTCTAGGGAACCTGAGAATAAACATGCTAACAAGTGTCAACACAAAGGTTGGTGAGTTCATAGTTTTAGTGTTTCGCATAATCTGTATATAAAAGTGGATCACAAGATTTCAGTTGTTTCATCCAGAAATGTTTATCAAAATATTCTACAAAATTGAGCACCCTAGTAACTAAACTTAACGTATATATAATTTATACCCTTTGTATAATCATCTTAATAATACACGCAAACCAACGTGTACGCTTCTCAAATAGCATACGTCCATTAAAAGGCTAGTGCTCTAGCTCGGACGGGGATATCAAGCCCTATGGATCCATATACTACTACTCGCGCCCACCAGTTCTTATAACTGGCAGTTACTAGTTACCAAAGCTAAGGGATTTTCGGTTCAAACTCGGTGTAGAATTTAGTATGTACTTGTATCCATTGTGTTTAAAATAAAGTGCATGTATTTTTAGCCCAAAAATATATATTGCAAAAGTAATTAAAAAGGGAGCAAATGAAACTCACCTTAGCAGCATATAAAGTCGTTCACCAAAATGTGACCGAAACTCGAATTACCAAATAACCGTAGATCTCAACCTAGAGAACATATGTTGGTCAGTAAATGTCTATCAAGCTAGGTCTGGTCATAGTGTATCACAATCCTAATGCTCGAGATCGACATACAAAAGTTATCCAAAGTCGTTTCAAAAAGTCAATTTTTGTCAATAGTTTAGCAAAACGAGACGTACCTTATATAAGGATTCATTTACTCGGTTGGTAATATTCAAAAATCCAATTTATCAATCTCGTAAACAAGTTGTTTAAATCTTAATTGCATATTCAAAAGTAATTTCAATTAACGTCAATCATAATTCAGTTGATCATATCTTTTAATCCGTTCATCGAAACTCTTCGATATCTAAATGAAATGTCATTGATTTTTCGCCAGCTTTCCAAAAATATGTATATCATATACCTTTTACCAGTAATCTATGTATTTAATTCGTGATTCATCATAAACTGTTTAACGACAAAATTTAGCATACAAGCATGCATAAACATATATACTCGAGCACTAGACATGGATACGCTATTAATATATAAAAGATAAAATATGAGTGCTTACGTATCAATATTGAGATTCAATATTGTAGGAAAGTACGTAGACGTAACGGAGATGATAAACACTAGGTTTGATTTACCAATAATACCGACGTCCATTACCCATAACCTCCATAGCTATAACCCATATTTTCCTTAGCTCTATCCCGCTTGAAAAACCCATTTTGAAAGTGACACGCTCATAACCTCGTCGTAGTATTTTATGTATAATACTAATTAATAATACTAAAAATAATAAGATTAATAATAATATTAATAATAATAATAATAATAATAATAATAATAATAATAATAATAATAATAATAATAATAATAATAATAATAATAATAATAATAATAATAATATAAATATATCGAGAGAGAAGTGAATGGAGTGCATCACAGAACCCGAAATCGTTCAATTTATAGGACTTGGCCTGAAAAAGTACCCCATGCGAGTGCATGGGATTTTAGTGCAATTCTCATGCACTTGCATGAGCTCATGCACTTGCATGAGCTCATACACTTGCATGGGTTTTATGCCTATTTCCCATGCGATCGCATGGCCGTCAGATCCAGCTCACATATTTTTTGTTTTCTTGTTTGTCGACATAATTAAATATAATATATATAATATATATAATTTAAATAATTAATTATATATTATATTAAATTCATGTGCATAGTTGACTTGTAATTTTCGTTCCGATGACTCGTACGTTGTCACTCGACTTATGTCCCGGTTCCGGTTTCTCGAACGCATTTTCGTACGCTTAGAAAACTCGCAATTTACGTTTTGTGACTCGTACCTTTGTCAAAATATAGCCTTAAATTATCCATAAACTATACCACTCAAAGTATATCTTAATCTTTCGAGTGTTTTGGTCATTTACTTCTATAAATCATTGTCTCGTTATTTATTAATATAATAATATTTATCAAACGTTTCATAACCAAGTTAATATCTATTCTCAATATTTATAAACACGTTTTAAAATACATGTCGCAAGTTATTCATATAATTAATTCTTAACAATTAATATTCTAATTATTGTATGTGTCCAAATTACGTTATTTAAACAAATACTTTATCATTTATTCCGAATATCGTTAAAAGGGAATAATTTCTCAAATCAGTGTGGTCCTCACAACAGAGACCCGTAACAATATCATAATCATTAAGAGACTTAATAAATATCTTTTAATTTAATCGTTTGGCATTATCTTTTAACTCCGTAGTTAAATATATCAATCAGATAATCAAACCAATAAGTTTAATGCACAGTATCATATACTCAACACTTTGTTACGTTTTCAAGTTATAGTATATGTATCTATTTAAATATAATTGTTCGCGAATCGTTGAGAACCATCGAAAGGTAATTGAATAGTTCAAAAGTTTTGAGACTCAGTTTTACAGACTTTGCTTATCGTGTCGGAAACGTTAAAGATTAAGTTTAAATTTGGTCAGAAATTTCCGGGTCATCACAGGTGCTCAGCCTCCCCAAGGCCCAAATAAAGATTAAATCTTAATTGTATTTTTAACCCAAATAATTATAAGCATCCCTTAATGACCAAGACTCAAATATATTTTTAGCCCAAATGTATTATTATGTACAAATAACTGGAAATTAGTTGGCTCATTTGTTCAAGACTCATATAATTGACAAGAAGTTCATTGTCACTTTAAAAATTAGTTTAACAATTAGTTTAAAATTTATAAATATAATATGTGTTTATCGAGTAAGCCACCCCCATATCTCAATTCTGGCTTCGCCTCTATATAAAATATAATTTTTTTCAAATTATTTTATGTTCATTCTTACTCTTCATCAATATTTATGGGTGATTCAGTCTACTCACATGTAAAAATCTTTGTAAATTAAAAATTCTCGTAGTTTCCGCTTTTTTTGTGGTTCTCGTTTGAACTTTTGAATATATATATATATATATATATATATATATATATATATATATATATATATATATATATATATATATATATATATCCAGAGAGAACTAAGGATGAGAGATAACCCATAGAACTTACATATATATTGAGCTCAATCTGCATACAGAGTGGCTCAATCTGTACACAGATTGCGTTTAGTCTATAATTTATTTGAGTTCTCTCAAACTCTTGATTCTCTAAATCCTTACTCTCTCTCTCTCTCTATACACACACACACACACACACACACACACACACACACACACACATATATATATATATATATATATATATATATATATATATATATATATATAATTTCATAAAAATCAAAATAGCTTGAACATTTTAAATTTAAAATATCTAGACACTATATCAATCATCTAGAAACTATCAATATATAAATTTACTTAATTATTACACCCTCACATGGAGTAATATGGAAATCTGAGGACAAAATTGCTGAAATGGTCTCTGTGGTTTGTACCAAAATGTTGATTTAGTCCCTGTACTTTTTTTTGACGGAATTGGGCCTAGTGGTTTGTAAAAGTTGTTGATTTAGTCCCTCTGACCGACGGCCGTCAAAATATGCCGTTAACTCCAGTCATGTGCCAGACATGTGAGGGTATTTTTGTCAGTTTCTTTCCTTTATTGGCAAAATTGTTGAAATGATCCCTGTTGTTTGTACCAAAATTGCTGAATTGGTCCCCGTGGTTTGTTCGAAAATGTTGGTTTCATCCCTACATCCATTGATTGAATATCTCGAAAAGCTTCATATGAATACAAAATCCAAATTTAAAATATAAATGTTTTCAAGTGAATATATCTGAATCAAAGTTGCTTAGAATCGTCATTCGAGTACTCGACAATCAATTATAACTTCTGAAACTTCTCGATTTTCTCCAATTAAATTGTTGACTATAAGAACACGAACTTTGACTTGAAGATCTGGAATTCAGAGATGATATTTAACATGATGTGAAGCATCACGAAGCTTCAATGATTGATAGATATCCAGAAAATGAGTTAAATTCGGTCTGATATACGATTAATTGTTCCGCAGACCAAGTCGTTCTTCTTTTCGGTTAGTGATGAACTCGATTAGGAAATCACTGAATTCTAAGCTGTTGATTATTTCACTAATTCGTATGTTTAGGCTTATGTTTATGATCACAAATATGACTGGAAACGATAAAATGGATGTAGGGATGAAACCAGCATTTTTAAACACACCATAGGGACCAATTCAGCAATTTTGGTACAAACCACAAGGACCATTTCAGCAATTTTGCCTCACATGTCTGGCACATGACTGGAGTTAACGGCCTTTTTTGACGGCCGACGGTCAGAGGGACTAAATCAGCAACTTTTACAAACCACTTGGACCAAATCCGTCAAAAAAGCACAGGGACTAAATCAACATTTTGGTACAAACCACAGAGACCATTTCAGCAATTTTGTCAAATCTGAGAGTTTGATGTGCAATGCTCTAAGCACACTTTAGACTTCCCATGCAACAAAAAGCATGGTTTATTTGAAATTAGAAATTTGCATTTCCTAAGTTATCTAATGCTTCAGGTGTTAAATACTTTCTCAATGTATACTCATAATGAAAAATCAACATTTACAAGCACCATATGTCCATACCCATTGTAATCTTCAAATACTTCCTCGGAGTATAACCTTTTAGATACTTCCTACGAGTACAATAATAATTTCAACAGAGTACCATGCATGCTGTTTAATTAGTATTTGAAATCGTGATCCCATTTTTAAAAAAAATAATGAACACTGCTTCCACGAACTCTATCATCAACAAGAAAGGGTGATGTTAAAAAGATTAATTTTTGTCATAATTTGACCTTGGATGTATTTGAATGGTTCTAGAAATATTTATGATCGTGTCATCGGGTTTGATTCATTTCTGGATGTATGTAGTGAATGTGAATGCACCATGAAATGAGATTAGGTATGCTATAATTGATGAAACTGGTTCTTTTTTTCTATGTGAATATTGATTTTTATTATTTTTTGTATTAAAAATTTTACTCTAGAACATAACGTGATTGTACATATATTTGTAGAGAAAGATTGTAAATGCTCTAAAAAGTTGAATTATTGGGACATTAAAGTCAAATTTAGCACCTGTTTAATTTTTAAAAGTCACATTTGTGCGGTTTTGAATACACAGAGATCAGTTTGTTTTACAAGTTATGTTTGGTTTTGAATATACTAGGTTAGATCAGTCCAAGTAAAGTAAATATTCTTTACGACTCTTTTCCGGACGACATGTGTGTCATTGGGATAAATACAATACGACAAAAAATCTACTCTTTATTGTTATACAATAGAACCCGTAAATATTATTAATATCGTAGTCACTATTTATAAAGTACAATATTCCTAACCCTAATGGATCCAATTCACAATTGGACTTGGCAAATCTATTATAATCCGTCTAACACTCCCCGCAGTCCGAGCGGCGAAATCATGAAAGCTCGGACTGGAAGAAAACGCTAACAAATAAACAAAATAAACAAAAGTAACTTTTTTTTTTCTTATTTGTCGCATTAAATAAACAGATAATCGTTTATAGAGTTGCAGATTTCTTGACGGCTTCTCTTTTTCCGTAGCGTGTTTTTTTCTTTTACGCCGTGGCTTGTTGTACCTAAGGATCAAGTACCGCTTTGATATGCTACTGTTGTCGGCGATAACAAAATTCTTCAACGCTGCAAACAAGAATTCTTTTGACTATATTCTTTTTTTTTGGGGGGGGTTTGGAACCTAGTCAAGCTAGGTGGCTCAGCCTCACGCTGATTATTAATGAAATATGTAATAGAGAAAATAAAATAGAAAATGGAAAACAAATTTTAACACAGAGTGATTTGTGTTGTAATTGTTTACTTCGTATTATGGTGCTATGCTACCGAAAAGGAAGAAAAATAAATACTCCGTAAATATGAAGAGAAGAGGGATAAATAGAAAGTGGACATGTCACATGTATCGCACGGAGATGCACAATATTGCACATGATGCTTGCTCTGGTTCTTGCAACATCTTTTTTTCTTTTTCTTTTTATTTTTTTGTTATTATTAACTGAGAAAAAAAAAATAGAAATAAGCAAGAAGATAGAAACGGCGGCTAGCGGAAGAGGAGGCCTACGTAACGATAGATGTGGAACAAAACACCAAACACAAAATAAATTAGATGAAGGCCTTGGAATTTTTCAGGAAAAAAGAGACAACTAAGATAAAAATAGAACGAAGGTTAAAGAAAAATATATGACGGGTGGTATAGAGACAGTGGTTCATTAGGGCTGACTAAGTCTTTGGATCAGACCCGCTCTTGATACTATGTTATTGAGTAAAACCCGTGAATATTATTGATATCGTAATAACTATTTATAGAGTACAATATTCATAACCTAATGGACCCAATTTACAATAGGACTTGGGTCAATCTATTATAATCCGTCTAACACTTATTTTATTATCAGACTTTTCGAGTTTCCCGACGACTTGTCGTCGGAGGGTCGTCAGTAACAATTTACTAACTTTGACCAAAAAAAGTCAAAATACTTTTGCTTTTGCGACGACATGTTGCATATTGTCGTCGTGAAAGGGTCCCTATATCTTTGACTGTGTCAGTCTACTTGGGTCCCACCCGTCGTCTGGAGAAATAAAAAATAGGTGTCGGGAAAAACTTTTACGACGAGGCTTTTCCAACGACATACTAGCGATGGCGTGTGGTTGGTGAAGCCTTTTCACGACGACTTGTCGTTGCAAAATGTCTTCGGTAAAAGGCTCATTCATTGTATTGAGATCAGTTTGTTCAAATCGTCTTTGAGTATGGGTATGAGCTACAAATGAAAACTAACATGGGATATTCAAGATACATGGATGAAAACATAGAAATATGTATGAGCCTGTTAACAAATATAGATGGCATGTATGTTGGATTTGGATACAGTCAACATAAATATATTTCTATGCTTTCAAAATAAATACTAGTGAAATGACTCGTGAAATCACGAGTTTGTTTAAACGAAACAATTTAATGATATGTTTTAGATATTAAGTGAATGTAAATGCTCAAGTCATTATTTTAATGACCCGTGAGATCACAGATTTCGACTAAGAAACTTGTCGTTGTTAACTTGTTCAGAATAAATGAACTACATTCATTCTCCCACCATCATCTACCAATTTTCATTTCAAGTACTATTTTCCTTGTCATAAATGGTACTTATTTAACATTAAAAGATGGAGTGAAAATAACTTGTTCAACCTCGTGAAAATCATGATTATTTTTGAATTCTTCTATCATACTATATACCTTCATTTTAAATAGTCGCAATATGATTTGAGGTATGTTATTGCTTTTCATATTATTGTCGTTTAACAAACATACAATAACATTCAAGGTGTGAAAAATTTCATCATCAAACAACACATAAAAGAGAATAATTCTTTGAAAAAACTATTAACAATGACATGAATTTGTACCTGCTTTTTGGAAACAAAAAGTTATTGAATAATATGGTGGAGATTAAGAAAAAGAGTTGTAATGGTTTTTACATATTGAGAAAAATAGTTGTGATAATATATGGCGGAGATGTTCCGAGATATCTATATCTATAAAACAGTAATACCGTATTAAATATTAAATGATATTTTTATTAATTATTTGCCTTCCTAATTGGCATTCATATATTATCGGCATGTATTTATTTTTATTTTGTATCTTTTTTAATTAAAATTAATATAAAATATGTCATCATCATTATAAAAATTAAAGAGTAATTAGTGAAATGATAGAGCTTTATATGAATATATAAATAAATAACTCATAGCATATATTCATAATAATACAAAATTTATCATATACTTAATTGTTTGCTAATTATAGACAAATCTATAAACAAATATACTACCGTATCAATATCAATTAATCTTATGAATGATAAATGATGATTTTTGTCAAATCTGTGTAGTCACGGGTTATAAACTAATATTATATAAAAGTAAAGTAAATATATTTTATATATATTTATGATGAAGCTTTTTAAAAATAAATAAGAAAAGCATGTTATTAAATGTGCAAAATTACTCGTTTGTCCTTATGAACAATAACCTCCTTCATAATTAGTGTATGTTGATAATGATAATGATAATGATAATGATAATGATAATAATAATAATAATAATAATAATAATAATAATAATAATAATAATAATAATAATAATAATAATAATAATAATAATAATAATAATAATAACAATATTAAGTGTATTATTTCATCTGTCCCATAATAAGTGTTCTGATTGAATTTTCAAGTTCTTAATTCTATAATTTTGACTTCAAATATTCGTTTTTGTGTTATATAATACTTGATGAAACTTATATCAATGAAAATATATTTTAAAACCGAATCTATTCATATAAGTTTAATCAAATACTATATAACATAAATAAAAATATTTGAAGTTAAAATTTTAAAAGAAGATCTTGAAAAGTCAAACTAAACACTTATTATGGGACGGAGCGAGTTTTAAAAAAATATATATATATATAAAAGTTAGATGTAAGAACTGTTTCAACTTTTTATATGTGAATGGTGTTTCAATTTTTTATATGTGGATGGTGTTTCTTAACATATGATCGAACTATTCATATTCATAAATTTCCAATAATACAAAATGTATTCAAAGAAGATTCAAAACATAAAAAAAAAGCCACCACCATATTAATCAAAACACAAAAAGCCGCCACCACATTAATTGCCACCACCACATTAATTGCCATTACACCATAATTACAGCTAATCACATCTTCTCAACCTTTTTGTTAACGCCAATTGCAACCACTACAAGAAAAATGAGCTTTAATGACGAAGGCTATTGGTCACTAATAACACTAAAAAGGTCACTAAATCAAGTTAGTGACCAAAATAGGTTGGTCACTTCTCGTCACTATAGATCCGTCACAAAATATTTTTAGAGACCAAAATACCAAAATTGGTCACTATAGTGACCATTTGTTTGGTCACTAATATCGTTTAGTGACCACTTTTTTAATGGTAACTAAATATCATTATTAGTGACCAAATATTGAGTCGTCACTAAAAGATCGTCACAAATGAGCATTTTTCTTGTAGTGAACGTAGCGTGCTGTAGGAATTTTTGAGGCAACACGCATATAACGTGGCATGTTGGAAGGTTAGGATCGTCAGCGTGCTGGCCAACGGCACGGAGCATTTTGCAAGCGTGTTTGACATGTGGTCATCATCGATTAATTCATTCAATTTTATACCGTTTGAAAAATAAAGTTGTATAAATGATGTATTTAGCGGTTTAATAAATTAATATACATAACTTAATAAAAATTCCACCACTATATTAATTGCCGTTACACCATCATTACAGCCAAGGTTGTAAAAGACGCGAATCGGCGACGCATCGGCCAAGCCTAAAAAACGACGCGTCGGACGCAACGGGGGACGAAACGGGACGCAACGGGCGTTGACTAACGTTGTCTTTTTAAAATATTTTATTAAATATATATTTATATATATAATATTATATAGATCGAATCTTAAAATAAAAACTATATTTACAGTAAACATGAACAATTAACAATTATTAACATTATTACAAAAGAAAAAAATTTGACCGACTTGGACCGAATTTGACCGACTTTTTCCGACTTTGACCGACTTTTTAGCAACGACGCATCGGCCATGCCTAAAAAATGACGCATCGGCCGACGCGTCAGCCAAGTCGGTCGACTTTTACAACACTGACTACAGCTAATCACATCTTCCCAATCTTTTCTTAACGCCAATTGCAACGCAGCGTGCTGCAGGGATTTTCGAGGTAACACGCCTGTAGAGCGATGTGTTGGAGGGTTAGAATCGTGATCGCCTGTGTGCTGGCTAACGGCACGGGACATTTTGCATGCGTGTTTAACACGTGGTCTTCATCGATTGGTTCATTCAATTTTATACCGTTTGAAAAATAAAATTATATAACGGATGTTTTTGAGGTTTAATTAAATTAATATATAATTTAATAATGATAATAATAACAACAAAACCAACTCAAAATTATATCTAATCTAATCTATTCTAATTCTAATTCTATTCTAACTATATATAAAAATTGAGTCCTAAAATCATAAATATGATTAACATCTATATATTAATTTATGGTAAAAATGATAAAAGAAAAAGTTACTTTACTTTAACATTAAAGTTGATTCTTAGAATCATAAATATAATTTACCCTCTATTAAGTTAAGTTCTAGGATCAACAAGATCTTAATAATAGGCTAAGGCGGTGGCTTGACCTAGTGAAAGATTATGATTGTGATATCTTATACCACCTAGGAAAAGCGAATGTAATCGTCGATGCTTTGAGTCAAAAGGCTCATCACCTATCGATTAGGGTTAAGTTCTCGCAATGGTGGTTACACGTGAACTGTTTGAGAGTATTCGGGTGGCTCAAGCCTCTGTACTTGAGTCAAATCGATTGAATAAAGAGGGTATTAAAGGTCAAGTGGACTTCCTTGTGGAAGATAGTGGGAAACTTAAGACACGATACAGTCAGATATGGGTTCCTAACTTGGGCGAAGCTAGGCAAGAAGTGTTGGGAGTTGCACATAAGTTCAAATACTCAATTCATCCAGGTGCAACCAAGATGTACAGAGATTTAAAAGGGCAATATTGGTGGCCGGTTATGAAACGGAAAATTGAGAAGTATGTTCAAAATTGTTTGACTTGCCTTCAAGTTAAGGAGGAACATCAAATGTCGTATGATATGTAGTAACCCGAACTTTTCCATGATTATATATTAAATGAAAACTATATTTGCATGATTAAATGTTTTCAACATGTTAAGAAATCAAACTTGTTAAGACTTGATTATTTGAAATGAGTTTCATGTAGACAATTGACCACCCAAGTTGACCGGCGATTCACGAACGTTAAAACTTGTAAAAATTATATGATGATGATATATATATATATATATATATATATATATATATATATATATATATATATATATATATATATATATGGATATATATATATATATATAGTTAACATGATATTATGATAATAAAGTATCTCACTAGGTATATTAACAATGAGTTATATACATAAAATGAGACTATTGAATTAAGAAAACTCGAAACGATAAATATAATGATTATCGTTATAACAACGTCTTACTAAATACATATGTATCATATTAAGATATTAATACACTATGTTTAACATCATGAAATGATAATTACATATATCATTAAGCGTATTAACAATGAACTACACGAGTAAGATGAGACTACTAACTTAAGGATTTCGAAATAATACATATATGTAACGATTATCGTTGTAATAGTATTTTACATATATATATATATATATATATATATATATATATATATATATATATATATATATATATATATATATATATATATATATATATATATATATATATATAAGTGTAATAACAATGGATCAATTATATTTAACAAGATCGTTAACTTAAAGGTTCCGAAACAACACTCACATATAACGACTAACGATGACTTAACGACTCAGTTAAATGTATATACATATAGTGTATTAAGATGTATTAATACACTTTTGGAAGACTTCATGACATATATCAAAGTACTTCTACTTAACAAAAATGCTTACAATTACATCCTCATTCATTTTCATCAACAATTCTACTCGTATGCACCCGTATTCGTACTCGTACAATACACAACTTCTAAGATGTATATACTATTGGTATATACACTCAATCATCAGCTCCTTAGCAGCCCATGTGAGTCATTAAATATGTAGGAACCATCATTTGGCAACAAGCATGAAATATCTCACAAAATTAAAGAAAATATTATAAATCATTCATGAATTATTTACATGAAAACAAACTTACACATCCTTTATATCTAATCCATATACCAATGACCAAAAACACCTACAAACTCTTTCATTCTTCAATTTTCTTCATCTAATTGATCTCTCTCAAGTTCTATCTTCAAGTTCTATGTGTTCTTCATGAATTCTATAAGTTCTAGTTTCATAAAATCAAGAATACTATCAAGTTTGCAAGATTACTTCCAAGCTTTCTAATCCAATCCAAGTAATCATCTAAGCTCAAGAAATCTTTCTTATTTACAGTAAGATATCTTTCTAATACAAGGTAATACTCATATTCAAACTTTGATTCAATTTCTATAACTATAACTATCTTATTTCGAGTGGAAATCTTACTTGAACTTGTTTTCGTGTCATGATTCTACTTCAAGAACTTTCAAGCCATCCAAGAATCCTTTGAAGCTAGATCAATTCTTGTTACTTCCAGTAGATTTGCCTACTAAACTTGAGGTATTAATATTGTTCATTGTCATACCCCGTCCAAAATCTTCCGAACGAATACAATAACACATGGTACCATCGCGATGAACTGACGTCTAAATGCCATGAACGACTCCATGTAATATGAGCAAATGCACAGCGGAAGGTTTCTTTCATACCTGAGAATAAACATGCTTTCAAGTGTCAACCAAAAGGTTGGTGAGTTCATAAGTTTATTGTAAACAGTAAATATTCATCATTTTAATAGACCACAATTTTTAAATCCTGCATGGTATAAATGGGCCCGAATCCTATACCCACCTGTAATGTACATGCGATATCTTTTAAATACAGTACACATTTCTCGTGTACACAACCATTTTTCATAAATCTTAGTAACCGTACACATATCTCGTGCACAAAAACTAATACACATAACCTGTGTATAAAAATCATTCTCTCGATACATAACATTCATATCAATTGGTGGCAATTATCATGTCCACATAATTCAATGGTGGAAATTATCATGTCCACATAATTCAATGGTGGCAATTATCATGTCTACATAATTCAACGGTGGCAATTATCATGTCCACATAATTCAATAATAATCCGCAGAACTTCTGTCTGCATAATAATTCATTCGAGGAATGTTTTGCTTGTGTCTATCTCGTCAAACATTTATAAAAGCATTTCGTGTATTCGCAGTTCAAAATATATTTCAAAAGCATTTAATAAAGCAGTTGTAGAAACAGCGCATGTATTCTCAGTCCCAAAAAGATAAAGAGTAAAAGGGAGCGAATGAAACTCACGCATATAAATATTGTAAAACAGTTAATAAAGCATTTGCATGTATTCTCAGCCCAAAAATGAAATGAGTAAAAAGGGATTAAATGAACTCACCATACCGTATTTTGTAGTAAAAATACATATGACGACAATGAACAAGTGTAGGGTTGGCCTCGGATTCACGAAACTATATTAATTGTATATCTATTAAATCATATAATCGTAATCGAATAAAATATATGTATATTATTATTAGTGATCAAATTTTTATATTAATAACTTATAGGTTTCATTATTTAATTAAATATATTCATTTTATATATTTTAAGTAAATAAAGATATTAATATAGTTAAGTTATGTGTATTAAAAATATATATATATTTTTATATATAAAGATCCGTTATTTGTCAATTTAACAATAATACTAGATTAAGGATAGTAATAATAATGATAGTAATAATAGTAATAATAATAATAATAATAATAATAAAAATGTTAAATTTAAAAAAAAATGATAATTTTAATAAAGAGAATAACTTTAATAATAATAATTTTACTAACAATGATGTTTTTAATAATAAAGATAAAATGATAGTTTTACTAATAATGATTCTTTCAATACTAATATAGTTTTAAAAATAAGATCTTCTAATGATAATAACATACTAATAATGATAACCTTATTAATAATAGTAATGATATTATTAATAGTAATACTTATGTTAATCATAGTAATTAATGATAATAATAACTATAAATACGATAATAATACTAATGTTAATGACGATAATAATAATAATTTTATTAATCATTTTAATTCTAATGATAATAATTATAATAATCATAATAATGGTATCACTAATACTAACAATAAAAATAATGTTAATTGTATTAATAATAATAATTATATATTTATTATTAGTAATAATAATATTAATCATAACTATGGCTCATAATAATAACAAATTTAATAATAGTAATAATAATAATAATAATAATAATAATAATAATAATAATAATAATAATAATAATAATAATAATAATTTTTAATAAAAGAACTACCTCAAAAATCGATTTACAAAAGAATAATGACATCCGCCGGGCTCGAACCTGAGACCTCTCGTTCAATAGTTTCCTTCAAAACCACTGAACCACTCTTTGCTATCTGATTTAATTCTCCCATTAATTTATTTAATCTATCAATGTTACAGCCTTCTTCTAAACCCATTTAACATCTTCATAATCATAATCATCTCATTAACATTACATCATCATCACCCTTCGTTACTTTTTCAAAACACAATATCATTTTTATCATTCATCGTTAAAACAGAAACAATTAGGAAACAAATGGGTTTTTGTGGATTTTATTTGGGTGTCGATTAACAGAAAGAACAAGAAGAAAATGAAAAAAAAATGTACAAGTGTGGCTATGGTTTTCGAATAGCTTTAACACCCAAATGGATTTCGGTATTTTTTTTTTTGTTCTTATCACGTCATCATCATCAAATCATCATTATAGTTTATCATCACCTTCGTAACATAATCATTATCATTCATCGTTACTTCGCGTGTAAAATCAAACGAAAATAGAGACTGCAGCTCGTGATCACTGTATCATCATCATCGTTGTAGTAGCACAACATAGGAGTAGTTGTCGTTGGATAAGAAAACAGGAACAGATAGTTTGTGATTCGTGGCCCAATGTTGTCTCGGCCCAACTAATATAAGTCCACTCAACAGAATTTAAAAGGGCTCAATTAATAATCAAATGGCTGGTTCGGTTTAAAAAAATAATAATAAAGGAGACAGATGGATTACAGCAGCCTTAAACGATTACACTCATCATCATTATCACCATATCATCTTGAAACCTCATCATCATCTTTTATATCATAATAGGAAATAAATCATGAACGTCCACTAGGATTCTTTGGGTCGGCCATTTTGGATTACCTTGTCCCACTTGATTAATACATAAAGTGCCATGTTGATAATTTATTCCCAAGTTGGTAATATCTTGACTTGTATATTTATTCTAATCCATTCCTTTTGTTTAAGTGCTCGACAAAGAAAAGGAAAGTTTAACAGGAATCGGAAAACGTGATTATATATATATAATGGTGTTGAGTTTTGCTTGGTTCGAACAGAAAGAAAAAAAATATAAATAGCGATGCAGAGAGAAAAAAAAATGTATATGAAGGTGGTTTCTTTGTACAAGATTTGAAGTGAAAAAGGGTGAAATATATAGGTATGGGAAAGTGGTGGTGATCGTGAAGTGGAGGATTAGTGATCGAGCAAGAAAAATTTAAAAGGTGATGATTATGGTGGTTTAGTGGTGATTAAAAGGTGGTATTGATTTTGGTTGGTTCTTGACGCTCAACAAACCAATTAGCAGTAATAGCAACTACGATGGGTGATCGAACAAAGAGGTGGTGGTTTATTGAAGAACTCAACGAGATAAGAAGGAGATAGGAGAAAGTGCTATGGTTCTTGATCGTTGATAGCAAAATGGTTGTGATCGATCAAGGAGAAAAAAAATAACAAATGGGTTTCGTTGAGTAGTTCTCGAATGATGGTGGTTTATGTTCGCTTATGCATCCTAAATATCTCTCTGCAATGTTTTAGTGTACATATCCATTTGTAGTCATGTATCTGTAATAATATAGATAGAGAGAAAGAGAAGGAGAATCACAATTAAGTGTTGTATGGCGTCGACAGAGATATTCGCACCAGGAGGAAGAAAACAAAGAAAATATAAAGTTGATACTGACCTTCAACAGATTTTGTTTATATTACTCCCGTAATTGACAAACAATTCAATCAGAAGAAAGATTAAATAAAGTGAAAGGGATTGGAAATAGAATTTGGTTATATCTGGAATCAAATTCGTTCTAGTACAGATTTTAGAGACAGAATCAAAGATCACCTACAGGTTGATAATGACCTGAAACAGAATACGTATACCATTGTATTTAATCGTATTTTTATATATTTACCTCTATATGTAATTATATATATAACTGTATTTTTATACATATGCATTTATACATCTGATTTTCTATATCTGTAAATATATCTGTATATATTTATATCTGTGTTTATAAAGTATAAAATCAATATTTATACTAATTGATAAAAATTGTAATTATAATACTTATTATTAATTATAAAAATAGAATTACTAATAATAATATTAAATATATAAATACCTATAATAATAATAAAAGTAAAAATATAATGATATTAGTAATAATAATATAACAAATTTCATATCTTTATATTATATAAAAAAAATAATATTAATAATAACGTAACAAATCAAATGTATCAAATTTCATATAACATTATTAATGATACCGATATTAATATTAATATTGTTATTAATATTTATAATGATAATGAAAGTATTAATTTTGATACATCAACTATATTTTAATTTGTATTATATATTATTAATTACATAATATAATCATATATGATATGTTAACCTTTATTAAGTATTTATTATTTATGAATTTTATATATATTATAATATACATATAATAATAATTAATCATAGAATTCATATATATTTATATATAGATTCATTTTAAATTTACACTTAAGTATTTTGTATTCTATTTTACATATTTAATTCTAATGCTTAAATTATATTTTATAATTTCAATTTAATATACATATACTTACATATTTATTTACAAACAATTGTTCGTGAATCGTCGGGAATGGTCAAAAGGGCAAATGCATTCATGTAACAGTTTCAAAATTTTCGAGACTCAACCTAACAGACTTAGCTTATCATGTCAAAATATATTAAATCATATCGAGAGTTCGGTTTAAAATTAGTCAAAAATTTTCGGGTCACTACAGTACCTACCCGTTAAAGAAATTTCGTCCCGAAATTTGAGTGGTGGCAGTTGGAATTGAAATCGAGAATGTTTGATTACCAGATTTTGAACTCAGATTCTTATTAGAAAGATTTTAGTCATCCAAGAATGTTTCATTGAAGAAAAATGATAAGATTTAAGATTTCTCCGAGATTGATACGCAAATAATTTATGAATGCCCTTCTCGGGACGAGTTCAGTTTCATGATGAATTTGAATCAAGTAACATAGTCCATGATGAATACCAGTCAAGTAACAAGGTTCGTGGTGATGGTAAGGTTGATCAAGCATTACCATCATCACGTTCCATTAGAACTTCCGTATGACTTACTGTAATATAATAACGTTGATCAAGTGTCATTATATTACATTAACTCATGCTTTCATTCTAATATTACTCAAGAATATCCAAGGATGTAAAACTTCTAGGGTTTCACTAGAATTTAGAAATCAAAACAGTTTTCGATATGATATACTAAGGATTGAATGAAGGCGAAGATAATTACGAATGTGAATGATATAAGGATTCTTTCAGGATATTGAGGATATTCACAATTAAGGAAGATACAACGATATCATAGAAATATTGAAGATATTATAATGAAGAAATAAGATTTTGATCGTTTTTTGAGCTTCTTCCACGTACCATTCCTTTATTATCAAACTTTTGACTGTTACAGTCATCCATAGTTTTTGCTGCTTTTTCAATTCTTTTAATACTCCGAGAATTGATTTCGTAAATTGGGGTACTTAGTCAGAATTTCAGAATGAAAGATCATAATTCTAAAAGATACATGTTATATGTATACATATAACTGTTGATGTAGAAACGCTGCGAGATTCAAAATAATAATTGAAGCTTTTTGGTATGACAACTATCGTCACAAGATGCAGATGGGCACATGATGGGGTTTCAACAAATATAATCATTTTTCGAAAAGTCAAAGATCCATGAAGTTGCTGATAAGTTTACTGCTAATGTGATGAGATATAAAGGGTTCTCCGATAACAATGACGAAAGGAAAACTTATATCAAAGTGATAATAAGTCTAATCTGAATGAAAGTCGAAGTTGATTTGCTGGAGCTGTGACAAAATTGGCTAATTTTGGAAAGGTATTGTAGAGTTATTTTCGGTAATAACACGCCAATGGACCTAGCATAGTTTTGAATTCAAAGTATGGCTTCGAAAGATGTAGAAATCTAAAAGTGATGTCTTCTGTTAAATCTTGACTTGGATTTTGATCGGTCAAAATTCGAATATGAAATTGAATTGGAATGAAAATGGTTATTCGTGAATGAAGGGATACGTATATCTGTGGTTGTAAGTAGGATAGTAAATGACTGTTGAATTGGAACTAAAGGATGTATAGTGCAACATGTCAATGTGAGATCTAAATATTCCTCGGGTTTTACCTACCCGTTAAAATATTTTCACCATTAACAGTTTTGTACGAAAGAATTTTTAATCACAATCTTTATGAATATATATATATATATATATATATATATATATATATATATATATATATATATTTTCTTTAGATGTAATTATGGATTTAATGAGTCAATATAATATTAGACTCATTTGATTTTTGATTTGAGCTAGAATAAGTAATCTCTAAAACTATTAGGATCCACATATTCTTCGCAGAATATTGATGAAGTTATGGTTCAATACTTCATCGTTAATTGCTGTTGGTACTCCTTGGTATCCATGGTGCGTATGATGTTAATGTTCGTGGAATAGATTGTGAAATTAAGGCTTGGAATGTGGATATTGTTGTTGGTGGTACTGTTGGTGCCGGTAATGTTGCTGAAGCTGGTACATTTTGCACCATATTTTTCAAGACTACAACTCGGGTGCGAAGCTTGTTGACTTCTTCGATTACTTCGGAATGTTTGTCGGTCGTAACAAATGAATGAATAAGGTTTAAAATTTTAGACAGAATCTAATCATGGCGAGGTATTCGGGAAATGAGTATGAAAATGGTATTACGGACAGGTTCGCCGGTAAGTGTTTCAGGTTCTTCGCCAAGAGGGGAATGTGGTTGATGAAAAAGGATCGCCTTCTTCTCGTCTCCATTGATTAAGTCGACTACAAACTCAGCCCCAATTCATCCAGAATTGACGATGGCTGATTGGTTGATTCATTCCGGTTGCACTGCTTTTGGAGCTCGAGTGGAAATCCATATCGAAATCGCTGTCGAAATCCGAGGAACTTGAACTGGTTGCAGAATTCATCTAGCATGGTTGGATAAAGGATTTTCGATGTGAAATGATTTTCGGATATCGGATGATATTCTACTCACATAGAATATCTATATATATATATATAGAACAAAAGATTTCATAGAGTACGGAGGAATTTATGAAATATATCAGGCATAGTTTATGGTAACAGATATGCTAAGATATGGATTAGCAGATACGCTAAGATATGAATTTTGTCTATACACTATTCATGCAATCAATACAGTAAGATGTGTTTAGACTAAGAATGATAAGCAGGTAATTTCTGACAAGAAATGATAAGCAAAACTTTTGTCATGCGGACCAGGTTCAAGTCCAGACTTATTAATATAACCTAACAACTACTAGGTCGAAATCTAGACTTCACTAATGCATCCTAACAACTAACTGTTAGACACACTAATGCAGGCTCACTAATGCATCCTAATAACTACCTATTAGACACACTAATGCAGACTCACTAATGCCTCTTAACAACTACCTGTTAGACACATTAGTGCAGACCTGGTTCGCTAATACCACCGCTCTGATACCACATGTCATACCCCGTCCAAAATCTTTCGAATGAATACAATAACACATGGTACCATATCGGTGAACTGACGTCTAAATGCCATGAACGACTCCATGTAATATGAGCAAATGCACAGCGGAAGGTTTCTTTCATACCTGAGAATAAACATGCTTTCAAGTGTCAACCAAAAGGTTGGTGAGTTCATAAGTTTATTGTAAACAGTAAAAATTCATCATTTTGATAGACCACAATTTTTAAATCCTGCATGGTACAAATGGGCCCGAATCCTATACCCACCTGTAATGTACATGCGATATATTTTAAATACAGTACACATTTCTCGTGTACACAACCATTTTTCATAAATCTTAGTAACCGTACACATATCTCGTGCACAAAAACTAATACACATAACCTGTGTATAAAAATCATTCTCTCGATACATAACATTCATATCAATTGGTGGCAATTATCATGTCCACATAATTCAATGGTGGCAATTATCATGTCCACATAATTCAATGGTGGCAATTATCATGTCCACATAATTCAATGGTGGCAATTATCATGTCCACATAATTCAATAATAATCCGCAGAACTTCTGTCTGCATAATAATTCATTCGAGGAATGTTTTGCTTGTGTCTCTCTCGTCAAACATTTATAAAAGCATTTCGTGTATTCGCAGTTCAAAATATATTTCAAAAGCATTTAATAAAGCAGTTGTAGAAACAGCGCATGTATTCTCAGTCCCAAAAAGATAAAGAGTAAAAGGGAGCAAATGAAACTCACGCATATAAATATTGTAAAACAGTTAATAAAGCATTTGCATGTATTCTCAGCCCAAAAATGAAATGAGTAAAAAGGGATTAAATGAACTCACCATACCGTATTTTGTAGTAAAAATACATATGACGACAATGAACAAGTGTAGGGTTGGCCTCGGATTCACGAACCTATATTAATTGTATATCTATTAAATCATATAATCGTAATCGAACAAAATATATGTATATTATTATTAGTGATCAAATTTTTATATTAATAACTTATAGATTTCATTATTTAATTAAATATATTCATTTTATATATTTTAAGTAAATAAAGATATTAATATAGTTAAGTTATGTGTATTAAAAATATTTTTTTTATATAAAGATCCGTTATTTGTCAATTTAACAATAATACTAGATTAAGGATAGTAATAATAATGATAGTAATAATAGTAATAATAATAATAATAATAAAAATGTTAAATTTAAAAAAAAATGATAATTTTAATAAAGAGAATAACTTTAATAATAATAATTTTACTAACAATGATGTTTTTAATAATAAAAATAAAATAATAGTTTTACTAATAATGATTCTTTCAATACTAATATAGTTGTAAAAATAAGATCTTTTAATGATAATAACATACTAATAATGATAACCTTATTAATAATAGTAATGATATTATTAATAGTAATACTTATGTTAATCATAGTAATTAATGATAATAATAACTATAAATATGATAATAATACTAATGTTAATGACGATAATAATAATAATTTTATTAATCATTTTAATTCTAATGATAATAATTATAATAATCATAATAATGGTATCACTAATACTAACAATAAGAATAATGTTAATTGTATTAATAATAATAATTATATATTTATTATTAGTAATAATAATATTAATCATAACTATGGCTCATAATAATAACAACATTAATAATAGTAATAATAATAATAATAATAATAATAATAATAATAATAATAATAATAATAATAATAATAATAATAATAATAATAATAATAATAATAATAATTTTTAATAAAGGAACTACCTCAAAAATTGATTTATAAAAGAATAATGACATCTACCGAGCTCGAACCTGAGACCTCTCGTTAAATAGTTTCCTTCAAAACCACTGAACCACTCTTTGCTATCTGATTTAATTCTCCCATTAATTTATTTAATCTATCAATGTTACAGCCTTCTTCTAAACCCATTTAACATCTTCATAATCATAATCATCTCATTACCATTACATCATCATCACCCTTCGTTACTTTTTCATAACACAATATCATTTTTATCATTCATCGTTAAAACAGAAACAATTAGGAAACAAATGGGTTTTTGTGGATTTTATTTGGGTGTCGATTAATAGAAAGAACAAGAAGAAAATGAAAAAAAAAAAATGTACAAGTGTGGCTATGGTTTTCGAATAGCTTTAACACCCAAATGGATTTCGGTTTTTTTTTTTTTTTTTTTTTTGTTCTTATCACGTCATCATCATCAAATCATCATTATCGTTTATCATCACCTTCGTAACATAATCATTATCATTCATCGTTACTTCGCGTGTAAAATCAAACGGAAATAGAGACTGCAGCTCGTGATCACTGTATCATCATCATCGTTGTAGTAGCACAACATAGGAGTAGTTGTCGTTGGATAAGAAAACAGGAACAGATAGTTTGTGATTCGTGGCCCAATGTTGTCTCGGCCCAACTAATATAAGTCCACTCAACAGAATTTAAAAGGGCTCAATTAATAATCAAATGGCTGGTTTGGTTTAAAAAAATAATAATAAAGGAGACAGATGGATTACAGCAGCCTTAAACGATTACACTCATCATCATTATCACCATATCATCTTGAAACCTCATCATCATCTTTTATCTCATAATAGGAAATAAATCATGAACGTCCACTAGGATTCTTTGGGTCGGCCATTTTGGATTACCTTGTCCCACTTGATTAATACATAAAGTGCCATGTTGATAATTTATTCCCAAGTTGGTAATATCTTGACTTGTATATTTATTCTAATCCATTCCTTTTGTTTAAGTGCTCGACAAAGAAAAGGAAAGTTTAACAGGAATTGGAAAACGTGATTATATATATATAATGGTGTTGAGTTTTGCTTGGTTTGAACAGAAAGAAAAAAAAATATAAATAGCGATGCAGAGAAAAAAAAACGTATATGAAGGTGGTTTCTTTGTACAAGATTTGAAGTGAAAAAGGGTGATATATATAGGTATGGGAAAGTGGTGGTGATCGTGAAGTGGGGGATTAGTGATCGAGCAAGAAAAATTTAAAAGGTGATGATTATGGTGGTTTAGTGGTGATTAAAAGGTGGTATTGATTTGGGTTGGTTCTTGACGCTCAACAAACCAATTAGCAGTAATAGCAACTACGATGGGTGATCGAACAAAGAGGTGGTGGTTTATTGAAGAACTCGACGAGATAAGAAGGAGATAGGAGAAAGTGCTATGGTTCTTGATCGTTGATAGCAAAATGGTTGTGATCGATCAAGGAGAAAAAAAAATAATAAATGGGTTTCGTTGAGTAGTTCTCGAATGATGGTGGTTTATGTTCGCTTATGCATCCTAAATATCTCTCTGCAATGTTTTAGTGTACGTATCCATTTGTAGTCATGTATCTGTAATAATATAGATAGAGAGAAAGAGAAGGAGAATCACAATTAAGTGTTGTATGGCGTCGACAGAGATATTCGCACCAGGAGGAAGAAAACAAAGAAAATATAAAGTTGATACTGACCTTCAACAGATTTTGTTTATATTACTCCCGTAATTGACAAACAATTCAATCAGAAGAAAGATTAAATAAAGTGAAAGGGATTGGAAACAGAATTTGGTTATATCTGGAATCAAATTCGTTCTAGTACAGATTTTAGAGACAGAATCAAAGATCACCTACAGGTTGATAATGACCTGAAACAGAATACGTATACCATTGTATTTAATCATATTTTTATATATTTACCTCTATATGTAATTATATATATAACTGTATTTTTATACATATGTATTTATACATCTGATTTTCTATATCTGTAAATATATCTGTATATATTTATATCTGTGTTTATAAAGTATAAAATCAATATTTATACTAATTGATAAAAATTGTAATTATAATACTTATTATTAATTATAAAAATAGAATTACTAATAATAATATTAAATATAGAAATACCTATAATAATAATAAAAGTAAAAATATAATGATATTAGTAATAATAATAATATAACAAATTTCATAGCTTTATATTATATACAAAATAATAATAATATTAATAATAACGTAACAAATCAAATGTATCAAATTTCATATAACATTATTAATGATACCGATATTAATATTAATATTATTATTAACATTTATAATGATAATGAAAGTATTAATTTTGATACATCAACTATATTTTAATTTGTATTATATATTATTAATTACATAATATAATCATATATGATATGTTAACCTTTATTAAGTATTTATTATTTATGAATTTTATATATATTATAATATACATATAATAATAATTAATCATAGAAATCATATATATTTATATATAGATTCATTTTAAATTTACACTTAAGTATTTTGTATTCTATTTTACATATTTAATTCTAATGCTTAAATTATATTTTATAATTTCAATTTAATATACATATACTTATATATTTATTTACAAACAATTGTTCGTGAATCGTCGGGAATGGTCAAAAGGGCAAATGCATTCATGTAACAGTTTCAAAATTTTCGAGACTCAACCTAACAGACTTAGCTTATCATGTCAAAATATATTAAATCGTATCGAGAGTTCGGTTTAAAATTAGTCAAAAATTTTCGGGTCACTACATTCATAACATCATTCGATTCATATATGTATAACTATCTTATTCGAAGATTTAAACTTGTAATCACTAGAACATAGTTAAGTTAATTCTAAACTTGTTCACAAATAAAGTTAATCCTTATAACTTGACTTTTAAAATCAACTAAATACATGTTCTATATCTATATTATATGCTAACTTAATGATTTAAAACCTGGAACACGAAAAACACCGTAAAACCATACATACGCCGTTGTAGTAACACCGCGGGCTGTTTTGGGTTTGATAATTAAAAACTATGATAAACTTTGATTTAAAAATTGTTATTCTGGAAAAATGATTTTTCTTATGAACATGAAATTATATCCAAAAACCATGGTTAAACTCAAATTGGAAGTATGTTTTTCAAAATAGTCATCAAGATGTCGTTCTTTCGACGAAAATGACTACCTCTTTAAAAAATGACTTGTAACCTGTATTTCCGACTATAAACTTATACTTTTTCTGTTTAGATTCATAAAATTAAGTTCAATATGAAACCATAGCAACTTGAATCACTCAAAACGGATTTGAAACGAAGAAATGACGGGTAAAACAAAATTGGATAAATTTGCTAGTTTTAGCTACGAAAATTTTGTAACAAATCTAGATAAACATATCCTAACTAATTTATATTGTATTATACATATTATGAAATCTTGGAATACCATAGACACGTATACAATGTTTTGACATATCATATTGACCCATCTATATATATATTTCGGAACAACCATAGACACTCTATATGCAGTAATGTTTGAGTTAGCTATACAGGGTTGATGTTGATTTCAAAATAATATATATACTTTGAGTTGTGATCGAGTCTGATACTTGTAGACACTGGGTCGTGGATTGATTCGAGATAATATATATTGCTTTATTTCTGCACATCTAACTGTGGACAACTAGTTGTAGGTTACTAACGAGGACTGCTGACTTAACAAACTCAAATCATTAAAACGTAATAAAAATGTTGTAAATATATTTTGAACATACTTTGATATATATGTACATATTTGTTATAGGTTCGTTGTAACAACCCAACCCTTATGCAAACGAAATATGCAAAAATAAAAAAAAAATTGTTTGATCAGCTACTGGCGCGGCGCGCCAGGACCCCGCATGGCGCGCCAAACCTGTCTGTCCAAAAAGTCTTGAAACGTGAAAATGATTGGCCACTTCCCGACCTATTTAGATGAAACGCTTTTAACAACAAGTTCCAATATGTAAAACTAACATGATTCAAACATAAAATAAGTTTTACAAAGTGGGGCCCACATCGGCCGTTTTACGAGTTCATACAAAAGTTTGAGTATCGACCACATTAGTTTAATTTCCAAACTACACTACGAGCATGGTGTTTGGGGTAAAGCTACCCAAGTCTCGGTCAAACTCCAAAAGCTAACTCAATCCAAAAAGCGTCCCCCAATCAACAAAGCGGGATCTCTAATTCAAAATAATGCCCTTACACTTGTCCACGCCGGAGCCTATAAAAAGATAAACAATGAGAGGGTAAGCTAACGCTTAGTGAATGCAATAATTATACACATACATATATAATATATCTATTTGCAAACACTTACACGCATACCGTATACATGCTAGCAAACACAATTAGCTTATCGTCATAAATACAAGCTATAACCTCCAATAACCAAACTAGCATAGCAATAGCATATTTAACTTGAACAAATATAATATGCTTACTCTACAACACAATAACCATGGTTAACCAATCGAACAAGGAACGGTGTTTAAAGACCGTCGGAGTTCATAACTACCATTAGTGCACTTAACACTTCGTACACTAACCCCACGGGTGGCATCTTAACACGTCGATACTTCACCCTGGGTGGCGTCTTAACACGTCGACACTTCACCCCGAGTGGTGTCTTAACAATTCGACACTTCACTTTTCATTTTACTTGAGGTGGCATCTTAACACGTCGATACTTCACCTCGAGTGGCGCCTTAACACATCGGCACTTCACCCGTTAATCTCTTGGAGTGGCATCTTAGCACATCGATACTTCACTTTGAGTGGTGTCTTAACATGTCGACACTTCACCCCGAGTGGCGTCTTAACACATCGACACTTCACCCGTCACATTACTTTGAGTGGTGTCTTAGCACATTGACACTTCACTCGTCACGTGAAATGTGGTGTCTTAGCACATCGACACTTCACATCTCACGTTACAACAAATAAATACATTATATACCTACGCATATAATTATTCCACTCACCTTACGCCTTCGGTGAATCGATAAACCAAGCTTGAAACTTCAAGGTAACGCACCTATTACAATGTACATATAATCAATCATTCATTCAAGTTGGTCAAACTCACACACTCACCATTACTAGGTCATTTTGACCCATTTGGACACTTAACCCTAAAATTTGGGTCAATTCACACCAAAACCCTAACATTAGCCAAGACAGGTTTAAAACACCCTTCAACACAAGGTTTATGCATTAATCACAAACATTAACTAACATATGTCCATTTTGACCCATTTGACCATTTTAAGGTCAACACACCCATTTCAGGTCATCTACTAACCCACACAATGCCCACTTACATACATATAGGTGTGCTAGCAATTTTACTAACTAATTAAGGCTTATAAACAACAATTTATACTTGAAAAACCCTAGTTAGTCATCTTTGAGTCTACATGACCCAATTTCACCCAATTTACCCACAAATGGGTTTTAAGTTCATCATCTACCCCAAACCCTAACCATTAATCAAATTAAACAAGGAAGTTAAGATTAAAGCATACCACTATACTAAAACAAAGCTAGAGGATAGATGGACAACTTTAAAGCTTGCACTTAGACCCGATTCAACCTTCTTCTTCCTTATTTTGAGCTCTCTCACTCTAGACAAACCCTCTCTCTCTCTAAAATTGAATGGATGAGGTTGATGTAGGTGGAAATGGAGTTAATGAGGCCCCAACAACTGGTTTATGGCCTTAAAGTCGGACCCCATGTGATTTTACCAAATTACCCCCAAAATATCTAATTTAAAAAGGAGGGAATCTGTCACAGACCAGTGGCGTGGCGCGCCAAACGCCCAGACCAGTTTCTGCCTTCTTTTTAAATTATGAAACGAACACCCACACTTCAAAGATCATATTTACACATATGTAGGGTGAAATATTTGGGTCTTACAACTCTCCCCCACTTGAATCGGAGCGCGTCCTCGCGATCTAAGCCGCATGACAAGAGGGAAGATAAACTAACACAAATTCTTCGGGCTCCCAAGTAAACTCGGAACCTTTACTACGACGCCATTGGACTTTAAAAGTCCTAACCTCCTTATGTCTCAACCTTTTGACCTTCTCATCGAGGATAGCAATCGGTTCCTCAATATACTCTAACTTATTGTTTAGTTAAATCTCGTCTAATGGCACCCAAGATGAATCATCCGCAAGACACTTACGGAGATGAGAAACATGAAACGTATTATGAATCCCCGCAAGCTCTTTAGGTAATTCCAAATGATATGCGACTTCACCAACAAGATCTAAAACTTTAAATGGCCCAATAAACCGAGGAGCTAACTTTCCCCGTTTTCGAAACCGAATAATCCCTTTCCATGGCGAAACCTTAAGCATCACCATGTCACCTTCTTGAAATTCGATCATTCGTCTACATTTATCGGCATACGAATTTTGTCTATCTTGAGCCTTCTTCAAATGATCCCGAATAATATCAATCTTGTTATTCATCTCCAAAACCAAATCGGTACTCCCGATTTCTCTTTGACCCACTTCACCCCAACAAATTGGAGTTCGACACATACGCCCATAAAGCATCTCATAAGGTGGCATCCCGATACTAGTGTGATAACTATTATTGTACGAGAATTCCACCAAAGGCAAATGCTCATCCCAACTACCACCGAAATCAATAATACACGCCGGTAACATATCCTCCAATGTTTGATTCGTACGTTCGATTTGACCGTTCGTTTGAGGATGATACGCCGTGCTCAATTTCAATTGTGTACCTTTAACGACCCGTCAAAGTACACTTGACGACCATCGTTATCTTGGTCCCACAGCTTGATCATAACTCTATATGAATTTAATAAATAACCTTACATTATTTATTTAAAAATGATTCCTATAAAGGAAACCTATCAAAATATGTAAGTTTAGAAAAACCATACATTATTACTTAACTAAAAGTTGACCAAAACAAAGTCAACAGCATCCACTATTAAATGAATCAAAATAGAATGCAAATTATTGTTTAACAAAAGCTGCCATCAAAAATATGCAGACTCTCTAAGCATAGCGGAAGCAATCAATCATGAACCTGAGAATAAAACATGCGAGTAACTGTCAACAAAAATGTTGAGTGAATTATAGGTTTAATATTGCAAACAATATTTAATTTAAACAACAAAAATTTATGTTTGAAAACATAAAAACTCCTTTTTGGACCACTAAATTATATGCTAGAAAACATATAATAACATTATTCCATTTACCGTGAGCCACCTAGTAACCACTTAACCATTTATTTACCCTTGCCAAACACAATAAATAATATACACCGAACAAGTGTATCTACAACAAAATACGAAGTACTAAACATTCCGATTATAAATTGCTAGCGCGACTAGCTCGATATGGGGTTGTCAAACCCGATAGATCTATCCATAGGATTCGCGTTCACCAGTAGAAACCAGTGATTACAGTTACCAGACTAGGGAATATTTTTGTTCAACTCACAATGAATAATTTAAACCAACTTCCACTTATGTCCAAAATATAAAATAAATTGCATGTATTCTCATCCCAAAAGATTTAAAATAGAAAATGGGACTATAACTCACCTTAATAGCAAACGAAGTAACCACACAAGTAACCACGCCCGAACGAAACCCGAAACGCGAAAATGCCGCTACGCGATTGATTTTTCGGAGAGATAATAAATACGCGACGAATAAAATATATAAACACTATATTTAATCATATGACATCAAAATATCATATTTAAAATAATTAGAACTTAAAAATCCCAAAAGTTCGACCGTTGGTTTGAAAACCGAAAAGATTCGCCGGATAGAAATCCGCGACACGTAGAAACGTACAATTAAAGATATGAATACAAATATTCATATAACACATAATAATTAATATATTATTACAAAAATAATAATATAGGTCATAGAAATGACGTGGCATGAATAATAATTAACGGTCGTTAAGTAATTAACGGCAAAAGATAACGAAAAAAGTAGGGTCGTTACAGTACCTTCCCGTTATGGAAATTTCGTCCCGAAATTTAAGCAGGTGCAGGGGTTTCCTCGGCATCTGGGAACAAATGCGGTTACTTCTGCTTCATCTGATCTTCACGCTCCCAAGTAAACTCGGGACCGCGCCTGGCGTTCTATATAACCCGAACAATAGGAATTCTACTCTGCTTCAGAGTCTTAACCTCTCGGTCCATAATTTCAACAGGTTCTTCAATAAAATGAAGTTGCTTATCAACATGAAGTTCCTCCAGAGGAATAGTCTTATCGGCTTCGGCCAAACACTTCTTTAAGTTCGATACATGAAATAAAAAAAAACGTTATGAACAGCACTAAGTTCTTGTGGCAATTTCAAACGATAAGCCACGGGTCCAACTCTCTCAATAATCTCAAATGGTCCAACAAAACGAGGACTCAACTTTCCCCTTTTACCAAAACGTATCACGCCCTTCCAAGGTGATACCTTCAACATTACATGATCACCAACCTGAAATTCAATATCGTTCCTTCTCTTATTGGCATAGCTCTTTTGCCTACTTCTGGCGGTTCTCAAACTTTCCTTAATCTGTACGATCTTCTCGGTAGTCTCATGAATAATTCCTGGACCTATGAGTTGAGCATCCCCAACCTCATTCCAGTAGACAGGAGACCTACACTTTTCACCATACAGGGCTTCAAAAGGTGCGACTTAATACTTGCATGATAGCGGTTATTATAAGAAAATTCAGCCAGTGGCAAGTACTTATCCCAATCACTACCAAAATCAATGATGCATGCTCGTAACATGTCTTCCAATGTTTGAATGGTCTTTTCACTCTGACCATCTAACTGTGGATGATAAGCAGTGTTCATATCTAACTTAGTTCCCAAAGCTTCCTGTAAGGGTTGCCAAAACCTCGATATAAATCGACTGTCTCGGTCTGAAATAATAGATACAGGAACACCATGCCTTGAAATAATCCCCTTCAAATACAAACGAGTAAGCTTCTCTATCGAATCCATTTCCTTAATATGTAAGAAATGAGCTGATTTTGTGAGTCGGTTAACAATCACCCAAATGGTATCATAACCACCCACAACTCTCGGTAACTTCGTAATAAAATCCGTTGTAATACCTTCCCACTTCCACTCGGGAATCTCAGGTTGCACCAAAAGTCCAGACGGTTTCTGATGTTCAGCTTTAACCTTAGCACATGTCAAACACTTAGCCACATACGTAACCACATCAGCTTTAAAATTAGGCCACCAATACAGCTCCTTAAGATCATGATACGTCTTTCCTGAACCAGGATGAATAGAGTACCTAGATTTATGAGCCTCATCTAAAACAAGTTGTCGCAGATCACCAAACTTCGGAACCCAAAGGCGTCCCGTAAAATACCGAGTACCATCGGTTCGTACCTCTAACTGTTTACTCAAGTCTCGGACCTTCCCGTTACAAAATTCTCCTCCTTCAAGGCATCTTGTTGTGCCTCAAGAATCTGCCTTGCGAGGTTTGTTCGAATTGTCATATTCAAGGCCCTAAACCTGCGAGGTTCAGCCCCTTTCTTTACGACTTAACGCATCAGCCACAACATTGACCTTTCCCGGATGATATAAAAGTTCACAATCATAATCATTCAACGTCTCAATCCATCTTCATTGCCTCATATTCAACTGTTTCTGATCAAGGATATGTTGAAGACTTTTGTGATTGGTGTACACAGTACTTTTGACCCCATATAAGTAATGTCTCCAATCCTTGAGTACGAACACAACAGCTCCCAATTCTACATCATGGGTTGTATAATCCTGTTCATAAATCTTCAACTGACGTGACGCGTAAACAATGACTTTCTTTCATTGCATCAAAACACAACCAAAGTCTTGACACGAAGCATCACAATAGATAACAAGATCATCACTACCCTCAAGTAGTGATAATATCGGTGCAGAAGTTAACTTCTTCTTCAGAGTCTGGAAAGCAGACTCTTGTTCACTCTTTCACTCGTACTTCTTCCCCTTATGCGTTAAAGCAGTCAGAGGTTTCGCTACTCGTGAAAACTCTTGAGTGAACCTTCTAAAATAGCCTACCAAACCTAGGAACTAACGAATATGAGTAGGAGTTTTCGGAATATCAGTTTCTTTAGCGCGTAATTGGTGATAACCGGAACGAAGATCAATCTTAGAATAAACGGACGAACCTTGAAGTTGATCGAACAGATCATCAATTCTCGGAGGAGGATAACGGTTCTTAATCGTAAGCTTGTTCAATTCACGATAATCAATACACCATCGGAACGATCCACTCTTCTTCTTAACAAACAAAACAGAAGCTCCCCGAGGGGACGAACTGGGATGAATGAAATATAGTTGCAACAATGAAGGAAGAAATATGTGGAGTGGTCACATAAGTGGCATAGATATTTAAGGTAATTCTCTCAAAGGAGATAACGAGGATCATGGATTTCAAAGTAAATTTTCATTACATTTCCGAAAGGAAGACGTACGAAAGGTGTGATATTTCAACGAGAGTGAACTCCCTTGCTCAATGAGCGAGAAAATCTAGGATTCATCCATATTCTTAAATTTATGTGCAGATGAAAAGAGCGCGAATCATGGGTTATAAAGAATGGCCGACTCCAGGTGGGATGAATCTCCAAAAATAATTTCGTGCACCTCAAAGTATTAAATCCTAGGATTGATGTTTACGAGGGTGTTTCGGTTGACAGCGAATATTGAGAGTAGAAACTCCTTAAACGGTTTAGCATAATATATATCCATGATACCCACTATAATAACAGTTGGGGTAGAAACCCACCTAGCGCCTTTTCTACAATAGGGTGACCACCGAGCGTATCCCAAAAAAATTGATTTATCGGTCCGTGTTTCGGCCATGTCCAACCATAAGAGGGAAAATTTTATGAGCGCAAAGACTTTCCAACAAATTTTATAAAACCAGCATCCAAAGTGGCGTAAGAGTTTCTATCAATGAACTTAATGGTAAATTTCATCCTTAAACCGAGGATGAGAAGAACTGTGATCCAGACACTCTGTAGGGTAATGCGAAAAGTTGATAAAATTAATCAAAGAAGTTTTGAAAAAGCTTTAAACGTTTGATGTGACAACATAAACGGAACGAAGTTCTTAGTAAATTTAGAAGTATGTACAACGTGTACCATTTTATATAAAACAAATTGACTTAGTCAAAACAGCTCAATAAATGAGTGGACTTAAAATAATTTTGTAGGTATAATTTAGTATATACTTGCCAAAATAGGTAAGGGTAAATTTATTCATTTGAATCCATATATACATATATGATTTTTATAAATTGTATACATGACAAAATATTTCATTATATCTATTCACCCATAAATCCCGTGAGAATCGCCTAATTAAACAAATGTGTAAAACTCCTGATGATAAACAGAGTATCTGTATTTCAGAGGTTACAAGTTGAAGTAAGATCGTGAAAGATCGAGTAGATGACCTGAATCGTCGTGTGACATTTGACCAACAAATGTTACGAGGTCATGAAAACCAATGAGTTAAATGTTGTTTTGACTATTATCAGGACGTAAGTCCTTGGCCAAAACTGTTCCCTAGCGAAGCTGTTGCTAACAAGAGAGTTATGGAGGATAGAGCATGAGATACATAATTTGGTTAAAATGAGCTTATCGTATATCAACAAATAAGATAATGAATATTTTCCATGCCCATGTAATACATTGGAATTTCTGAATAAGTAGTGTAAAAATTTTCTTTGACTCGCTTTCTATTCCTCATGTCACAATATTGGGACTTCTTTATGAATTAACGTAATATAATTACGTTGGCCTGACGCTATTATATTTCACTAATTCATAGTTCCATTCCAATAGCACTACATGAGGTCAGGACACGCGATCAACCTCAAATTTCCACACAATTTCCCTAAAATGATTTCTTAAACAATGTGCTAAGGATAGCACAAGAGTCAAAATATCCAAAAGTAATGAATAGGAATAACGATGACATAAAAATGTCTTCGAAGTACAAAGAATCTCTAAAAGTCAAGAATGACGTTTTCCGGTTCAAAAACCAAAGCACATAGGCACAATGACACAAGGACACATAATATAACAAGAATGTTATATACATAAACATAATAGCTGACATTGAAATGCCGAGCATTTAGAAGTCAAGAATGACATCTCGCGTAATATAACTCAAGCGTTATATACATAATCATAATAGATGACATAGAAATGTCGAGAATTTCAGAAGTCAAGAATGACATCTCTCGGTTTCACTACCCGAGGTGTTCTTATAAGGATAAGTTCGCATGAGTCGAAGAATACATTTAAATCGGAATGGGAGTTCCTCCCAGATTCAGAACATAACAGATATGTATGTATGATAACAATATACATACCAATATGATACCAATAATCACATATAATAATATATAATAGGTCGGGCTGTAGACTAGACTCACTAATGCACCCTATTGACTCGGGTAACGACATCAATGCAGCCTAATTCCCTACAACCAGAGCTCTGATACCAACTTTAACGACCCGTCAAAGTACACTTGACGACCATCGTTATCTTGGTCCCACAGCTTGATCATAACTCTATATGAATTTAATAAATAACCTTACATTATTTATTTAAAAATGATTCCTATAAAGGAAACCTATCAAAATATGTAAGTTTAGAAAAACCATACATTATTACTTAACTAAAAGTTGACCAAAACAAAGTCAACAGCATCCACTATTAAATGAATCAAAATAGAATGCAAATTATTGTTTAACAAAAGCTGCCATCAAAAATATGCAGACTCTCTAAGCATAGCGGAAGCAATCAATCATGAACCTGAGAATAAAACATGCGAGTAACTGTCAACAAAAATGTTGAGTGAATTATAGGTTTAATATTGCAAACAATATTTAATTTAAACAACAAAAATTTATGTTTGAAAACATAAAAACTCCTTTTTGGACCACTAAATTATATGCTAGAAAACATATAATAACATTATTCCATTTACCGTGAGCCACCTAGTAACCACTTAACCATTTATTTACCCTTGCCAAACACAATAAATAATATACACCGAACAAGTGTATCTACAACAAAATACGAAGTACTAAACATTCCGATTATAAATTGCTAGCGCGACTAGCTCGATATGGGGTTGTCAAACCCGATAGATCTATCCATAGGATTCGCGTTCACCAGTAGAAACCAGTGATTACAGTTACCAGACTAGGGAATATTTTTGTTCAACTCACAATGAATAATTTAAACCAACTTCCACTTATGTCCAAAATATAAAATAAATTGCATGTATTCTCATCCCAAAATATTTAAAATAGAAAATGGGACTATAACTCACCTTAATAGCAAACGAAGTAACCACACAAGTAACCACGCCCGAACGAAACCCGAAACGCGAAAATGCCGCTACGCGATTGATTTTTCGGAGAGATAATAAATACGCGACGAATAAAATATATAAACACTATATTTAATCATATGACATCAAAATATCATATTTAAAATAATTAGAACTTAAAAATCCCAAAAGTTCGACCGTTGGTTTGAAAACCGAAAAGATTCGCCGGATAGAAATCCGCGACACGTAGAAACGTACAATTAAAGATATGAATACAAATATTCATATAACACATAATAATTAATATATTATTACAAAAATAATAATATAGGTCATAGAAATGACGTGGCATGAATAATAATTAACGGTCGTTAAGTAATTAACGGCAAAAGATAACGAAAAAAGTAGGGTCGTTACAGTACCCATATCTTCGTGAAACTTTTCCCAAAACCGAGATGTAAAACGAGTATCTCTATCCGAAACAATAGATATAGGAACCCCGTGTCTCGATACTACTTCCTTGACAAACAACTTAGCCAAGGCCTCCGACGATATTGCTTCTTTAATGGGAAGAAACAAAGCACTTTTCGTCAATCGATCAACTATTACCCAAATCGAATCAAATTGGGTTCTCGCCGTTTTAGGTAACTTTGTAACGAAATCCATGGTAATGTGCTCCCATTTCCACTTCGGGATTTCTAACGGTTGTAACTTACCATACGGCTTTTGGCGCTCGGCCTTAACTTGCAAACACGTGACACATTGCTCGACATACTTCACAACATCACATTTCATGCCCGGCCACCAATAATCCTTCCTCAAATCATGATACATTTTCGTCGCGCCCGGATAAATGGAATACTTTGACTTATGTGCTTCATAAAGTAGCACCCGCCGGTAATCCCCCATCTTAGGTACACACACCCTTCCTTGAAAAGACAACAAACTACGCGAACCCATAGTAATGAATTCCGATTGCCCCGCAATTCGTTCCACATGCTTGTTGTGAACGTAAGCCTCTATTTGAGTCACACCAAGTTTTTCGAGAAAATCGTTAGTAATAATCATACGTAACCATCCCAATCGTAACGCCGGGTGGTGACTCTTTAGACTTAACGCACCTGCGACCACATTCGCCTTGCCTGGATGATAAAGTATTTCACAATCATAATCTTTTACCACATCCATCCACCTACGTTGGTGATAATTCAAATCTCGTTGATTGAAGAGGTGTTTCAAACTCTTATGATCCGAATAAATCGTACTCTTGACACCATACAAGTAATGGCGCCAAATTTTCAACTCATGCACAACCGCCGCCAACTCAAGATCATGAGTCAGATATCTTGTTTCGTGTTCCTTTAGTTGTCGAGAGGCATAAGCGATGCCTTTACCTCTTTGCATTAGAACACACCCGAGCCCATTTAACGAAGCATCACAATAAACCGTCATGTCTTCCACTCCTTCCGGTAACACTAACACCAGAGCTTGATGAAAGAACCCGTTCATATACATTATAAACGATTCACAATAGTTGATTACATTGCAAGGTATTTGACCTCTATATGATACATTTTACAAACATTGCATTCGTTTTTAAAAGACAATCTTTCTTTACATCAAAAATTGACAGGCATGCATACCATTTCATAATATCCACTATCCAACTATAAATTGATTTAATAATAATCTTTGATGAACTCAATGATTCGAATGCAACGTTCTTCGAAATATGCTATGAAAGACTCCAAGTAATATCTTTAAAATGAGCAAATGCACAGCGGAAGATTTCTTTAACACCTGAGAATAAACATGCTTTAAAGTGTCAACCAAAAGGTTGGTGAGTTCATTAGTTTATCATAATCATTTATTTCCATCATTTTAATAGACCACAAGAATTTCATTTCCAGTTCTCATAAATATACGTCCCATGCATAGAGACAAAAAAATAATCATTCATATGGTGAACACCTGGTAACCGACATTAACTAGATACATATAAGAATATCCCCTATCATTCCGGGATCCTCCTTCGGACATGATATAATTTCGAAGTACTAAAGCATCCGGTACTTTGGATGGGGTTTGTTAGGCCCAATAGATCTATCTTTAGAATTCGCGTCAATTAGGGTGTCTGTTCCCTAATTCTTAGATTACCAGACTTTAATAAAAAGGGGCATATTCGATTTCGATAATTCAACCATATAATGTAGTTTTGATTACTTGTGTCTATTTCGTAATACATTTATAAAAGTTGCGCATGTATTCTCAGCCCAAAAATATAAGGGGTAAAAAGGCAAATGAAACTCACCATACTGTATTTCGTAGTAAAAATACATATAACGTCATTGAACAAGTGCAAGGTTGGCCTCGGATTCACGAACCTAAATTAATTATATATATTTATGTGTTGGTCAATATTTGTCTAACAAATTAGGTCAAGTCATAGTGTACCACAATCCTAATGCTCGAGACTAATATGCAAAAGTCAACAAAAGTAAATTTGACTCAAAATAATTTCCAAAAATCTATACATGATTAATATATAGTTTAAATATCGTCGTTTTATATTTTTAAATATTTTTAAAAGATTTATTAGAGTAAATAATATAATTTATTTATTAATAAATAAAATTTTATATTATATTTATATAATAAAATATACTTTTATATATATTAAGTAATAAAATTTATAGGGTTCATTTAATATTATAAAGATAATATGATAGATATTATTAAAGTAAGTTATTACATGTAGTAAAATATGTTTGTATCAAATATTTATTTGATAAAATAATATCTATAATGATAGTAAGTAAAAGTTGTATTATTTTGTAATAATAATTATTATTATAAAAATATCAATATTTATAATTACTAAGATGACATTATGATAAAACGATAATTCTAATTATGATAACTTTAATATTTACGATATTTTTTAATATTATCTTTAAAATAATAATTCTATTTAAAATAATAATAATAATAATGATATTTTATGGTAACAATGACATTTTATTAAAATGATAATTTTTATTAAAATGATAGTTTTAATACTAACGATAATTTTAATAATAATAGTAATGATAAAAATAATAAGAACGATAATTTTATCTAAATCAATATCTTATAATATTTTAATTTCATCATGATACTCTTACCCATTATTTCCTAATCGTTTCGTTTAATAGCTTTTAATCGTCTTTTATATCGTGTTCGTAATAATGATAATAATAGTAATCAAAATAATTAGGTGTTATAAATATTTGTTTTAATTACACTAATATTAATAATGATAGTTACTATAACATTATTAACGATAATACTAATAATTATCTTAATGATAATATAGTAATAATAATAATAACAATAACAATAACAATAACCATTTTTAAATAATGATATATATATTAATAATGATAATAATAATAATAATACCAATAATAATAATAATAATAATAATAATTGGATAATAATAATAATACTAATTATAACTTTAACGATAATAACGATAGTAATAATAATAAAAAATAACAATTTTTAATGATAAATCCTTTTATTGATAAAGATAATAATAATAATAATAAGATAAAACTAGAACGACGATAATAACGACGATAATAACGACGATAATAATGATCATTTTTAATAATAATACAAAAATTCGATGGACTATAACTTCAAATCCGTTCATCGAAATCATTCGATATCTAAATGAAAAGTTCTTAATTTTTCGCTAGCTTTCCAACGACATGCATATCTTATACCTTATCTCAGTCGCATATATAACTAATTCAGGATTCAACATAACCTAACTAAAGGCAATATCAAAAGTACAAACATGCATAATCCTATATACTCGAGCACTAGTCAGGGATACACTATTAGTATGTAAAAGTTAAATTATGAGTACTCACGTATCAATATTGAGATTCAATATTGCAGGAAAGGTACGTAGACGCAACGGAGTCGACTGAACATCTCAGCCATTGGCGGGAATTTCGCCCGCATCCGATCCCCAATTCTTGTTCACCCCGGATGATCGTGTTGGGTGAATTGTGACCTCGTACAATCGTGGGTCTGCTCAGGAACTCCCGGATCCTTCTTTCCGCTTTAGGTAAGGCGGTAGGCTTGAAACGAGACTCTACTTCTATTACAGGAGCATACCCATGAACCATACCCAATCACCTCCATAGCTATAACCCATAATTTCCTTAATCCAATCCCACTCGAAAAACAATTTCGAAATCACTCGGACAGCACTCTGACGTAATATTTTATGTATACTAATAATATCTTGAAATAATACGGAGTAAATATATATATGTAAATCGATTGAGAGAGTTTAGAGAAAAATATTTTCAAGTTTCTTATGAAATAATGAAACCTATTGAATTCTATTTATAATAGATTTTTGAATTATTAAAGTGAATTATTAAAGTATGAATTATTAAAGTGAATTATTAAAGTATGAATTATTAAAGTGAATTATTAAAGTATGAATTATTAAAGTGAATTATTAAAGTATGAATTATTAAAGTGAATTATTAAAGTTAAAGTAAAGTAAAAATAAAGTAAAGGTAAAGTTTAAGTATAGTAAAAGTAGAAAACTATGTACGCATAATACGCGTATAAATATATATAATATTAATTTAAATCGTTATATATATTTAATAAAATAAAATATAAATATCGTTATCTTTATCATACTGGTTAAGTAATGAGTTGTCAAAAGTGGTTCTAGATATTTATAAAAGTTATATACGTTTTAATAATAAAGTTCTTTTTAAACTGAAAACGTTTTTGTACGTTTGAAACTAAATCAAATAAATATAATAATTTTGTTTTCCAAAACCAAATATATTTTTAAGAATCATTTTGTTTAAAGGTTAAAATAATGGAAATCGTTATATCATAAAATGTTTTAGAAAAGTAGAATCATATATGTTCATAATAGGTTTCAAGTTTTTAAATTACAGTTTGTTGGTGAAGCATGGGATAAAGTTCAAAGGTTAAATAAACGTATGAAATCATCTTAATGAAAAATGTCGAGTTACATAACTTGTCGATATCCAACATCTAAGTTATTTACACTTCACGTTCTTACTTATAAATCACTTTACCATTTTCCGAATGTTGTCAAAAATAATAGATTTCTTAAATCACAGTGAATCTCATAACATAGACCCGTAATCATATCATAATGTATCTGATAAATCAATCATTTGATATTATCTTCTAATTCCATCGATAAACATATTGAAACAAATACGTTCATGTAAAGTATTATACGTTTAATACTTTATTAATATTCTCAAGTTATAATATATATATACACATATATATACATATTTATTTATATATAACGGTTCGTGAATCGTCAGAATTTGGTCGAGGTTATAATAAATGTATGAACACAATTTAAAATTCTTGAGATTTAACTTAACAAACTTTGCTTATCGTGTCGGAATAATATAAAGATAAAGTTTAAATTTGGTTGGAAATTTCCGGGTTGTCACAGTACCTACCCGTTAAAGAAATTTCGTCCCGAAATTTGAGTGGAAGGTCGTGAATGATAATAAGTATGTTTTCATGATGCATACAGGCTGAAAATTAGAGTTTTATCATCAGCGAATAATTTGGATAAACAATCCATTTATATGAAGAGTACGAATGAAGCTAACATAGAAGAGTGAAATGAGTAAGTGTAGATTCATCTTATCATTTGACTTAGATATGATTGATTTCCAGATTTCAAGGGATTTGAAGAAAATCTTTGTAATAAGATTTGATTCTCCGGTAACAAAAGGAATTAGGATCTGCTTTAAATGCGATCGTCCATTTTAATTCTTCTGTCGGAGATTTTCTTATAAATTCACCTCCTTTGTTTTCTTACAACTCACACCTTCTGTTGATGCATTTTATGCAAGTCCCTAGACATCTACCCACGTCCATTGCAGGTACAACAGTTTACAGGCCACCATGATCGTTCGTTATTATCCTATCCGTGTTTGTATGTGGTTACAGCAACTGCAGGAACGAGATTTGGATGTTTGACTATGTTATACTTAGTCAGACGTCCGAGTGAAGCCTCACTCGTACGGCTGACAGGCTCATACGCACGGTTGATGCTGAGCTAAGTCACAATTACAACCTAAATGAGAAGACACGAGTGAGTGATCACCCGTACGGCTGATGAAGCCAACTCGTATGTGTGATGGATGAATCGTACGGGTGAGTCAACAGCAGGGGTATATAAAGTCTTATGTTCTTCATTTTAGGTTAAGAATCTCATTTGTTACACACACTCAGATCAGGTGAGCTCCTCTGATTCTCTCTCAACCCAAATCATCCAGGTGGTGAATAATAGCTCTAGGTGTTGATCTAATCACACTTGATTTAGTTATGGTATGACTAAATTAATCCCAAAAAGGTTAACATATTCACTAGAGGGTTTGATTCACTTATTCCGTCATTGTGTGAGTTAAATCTGTTGATTTCTAAGTTCCTAGTCATGTTTCATCACCTTTTATTCTTTCCCCCTCAACTCATATTTTAAAGTATTCATCAATATGCTCCATCCAGTTCTGATTCTCGATATACTTATAACTTTCATATCGGTCATTCTTCTTTTTCATCTACCGCCGGAAGAATCTATTTACTTCTACTATACTCTTGGGTTTATAGTGTTTCTAGTTCTCCCGTGTCTTTATATTGCTATATGCATCGATATATATGGTTTATAATTTTTGGTTTGTCGTTGGGCTTTATATCTTCCCTTATATTTCAAAGTCTTTGTTTCTATCTTCTATAATCATTGTCATCCACAGTTAATGCTCTCTTTTATTTTCTGCAATTTATACCCCAATTTCTATTTTGGAGTTTTGTCCTTTCGTTTCTTCTTCTTGCGATTAAGCACCGCTTGTAATGGTCCAGAATTCACAGATATGAATTTCGGAATGAACATTGTTAATGTTCTAGGAAGGAAATTGTAATGGCACGATCTTGACTTGTCAAATTACTAGAATACCTTGGAAAAGGCCGAATCATCAAGAAATATTTTCTTGATATTTTAGAGGTTAAATAGAATACAAGAGTCGTATAACATGGCACATGATGATGTTATGATCTGTGAATCATCACGTTCCATTTAGAAACTCAGCATGAATTACTGTAATATAATCACGTTGATCAAGTGTCATTATATTATACTAACTCATGCTTCAGTTTCCAATACTACTTCAAAAACATTCATATTTTAAACTCAAAGGTTTACAGAGTATAGGAACTAAACAGTTTCCTTTTTGATGTAATACAGATAGCGCAAAGAGATAAATGATTCCAGATAAGAATAGTTATGGAAATATCTTCAGAAATATGGAGGATATTTATAATGAAAGATACAATGATATCTTAGAATTTCTAATATCAGAGGATGATGAAGAATATTGTCTGTAAGGGTTTAGTGTCAGGAGCACGGTATTCGTTAATGACTTCAGCAGACACTGAATCATTTGGATTCTTTGAAGGCAGGTTCAGTCTTTGTGATTTGTCCACAGCCTCCTTCATACTTTGCTCAATCCGTTTTCTAGTTCCAAAACTTCTCTATTTCTGAGCTTTGTTAATACACTAATCTTTATCATCAAACTTTTTACTGCTAAGGTCGTTTATAGTTTTTGTTGCTTCATCAGCATTTCGAGAACTAGTTCGCGGTTCAGAGTGTTTTTCAAAAACTTCACATTCGAAGTATGTAAGCCTTGGAAATAGACGTTATGTATAACTGTTGGCGTCAACATGCTGTGAGATTTCACAATACTGATTGCTAATTCCCAATGATTCGTATGGCAATTCTCTTTACAAGAGGCAGATGAGTAAATGATGAGGTTTCGATAAATATAAAGATTCTTCGGAATGCCCAAGATCAGTGAAGTTGTTGGTAAGTTTATTGCTAATGTGGTGGAATATGAAAGGTTCTCCGGTAACAAAAGGGTAATCACATATATCAAAATTATGATAAGGCTACTCCGAATGAAAAAATTGAAGTTGTCTTGTTGGAGCTGTGATATAATTTGCTACTTTGCAAAGGAATTGCAAGGTTATTTTGGCTAATAAATGCCAAGAGATCTGACACATATATGTGTTGAATTATGACTTTGGTTTCGAGAGCTTTTTAAGTACATAACTGTGGGTAATATGTGGTTGGATCATCATCTCGATTGCTCATTATTTGAAGTGTCTTCAGAGATTTTCGAAGGGTTTGAACACAGATTGTAATCGTTTGTATACATTTGATGTTCTAACATACTTTTAAAGTCAAAGTATAGCTTTGAAAGATGTAGGAATCTAAAAGTGATGGTACCGGTTATATCTCGAATTGAATTCTGAGATTTTAAAATCAGAATATGTAATTGGGTTTGAATGAGTATGGTTGTTTTGATTTCTATGAAAGAATGTATATTATTGTGAAAGTAGGAAGTATAATTGATAATTTGCTTAATCTGATTCGAAGAATGTAACATATTAATTGTGAATTTATATATATCTCTCGGATATTACCTGCCCGTTAAAAAATTTTCACAATTAATATTTTGTACATAAGAATTTTATTACAGTCTTTATGAAAATATATATGTATATATTCTCCTCAGATGTAACATAGATTTTAATGAGTTAATACTAAATTAAACTCATTCGATTTACGGTTGGAACTAGAATTGAATAATTCCTTGAAGGCTTTAGAGGTTACATAAGTATTTCTTCAATAATATTGAAATTATGAATCAATACTTCGTTATTTGTTGAGATGTGATGTTGGTTTTCGTTAAATTCTTGTGAACTTCGCAAAGTACGAATGATGTTATCTGAAAAGTTTCGGTTACATCAATGATGAAGTGTAAAATCAAATATATACTTGATTTATTAGGAATTGGAACTTGTTGAATTGAGACAGAGATTGTAGTTAACGATGGTTAAGTTGCGGGCGAGGGACATACATTATTGCATATTTGTAATATGAATTAACCGAGTAGTTAAGATTCACACATAATAGCTTAGCACGGAAAGATTAATTTTTTTTATTTCAAAATATATATATATATATATATATATATATATATATATATATATATATATATATATATATATATATATATATATATATATATATATATATATATATATATATATATATATATATATATATAATATATAATTTCTTCAGAGGGAATGAGTTAATTCTTCATAACTTGTTGATACAATATACACGTTATTGATTCGTAATGATGTCCACAGTGATTCTTGAACTGACGGAGTTTGTGATGTTATAGGTGTTGTTGATTCTGATGTTGACTGTACTGACGATGCTGGTGACGTTGACGGTACTGTTGATGCTGTTGGTAAAACAAGTTTAACTTGTTAATCACACACCATTTTTGTCAGGGTTTCTACTCTTCCTTCTATCATTTTGGTTCGCTTAACTAATTTATGGTTAGGGTTAGATTATATAATCTCTAAGACTTTAGAGATTATATAATCGCCGCGGAATATTTCTCCAATGAAGTTATGAATTAATACTTCGTCAGTTATTGTTGTTGGTGCTCCTTGGTATCTATGGTGCGTATGACGTTGATGCTCGTGGGACAGATTGTGAAGTTGAGGTTTACAACGCGGTTGTGGTTGGAGGTGTTAATGGTACTGTTGACGTTGATGATGGTGGTACTGGTTATACTGCTGGTGTTTGTAATCTCTGCACCATATTCTCCAAAGCCACTACCCGAGCGCGAAGTTCGTTGACTTCTTCTATTATTCCAGGATGATTGTCGGTCGGAACGAGCGGATAAATAAAATCTAGAATTTGATGTAGTATATAATCGTGACGAGATACCCTGGAAATGAGAGAGAAAAGGGTGTCTCTAACAGGTTCGACGGTAAGTGCTTCAGGTTCTTCGCCAAGAGGGCAATGTGGTAGATGGAAAGGATCGCCTTCTTCTTGTTTCCAATGATTGAGGAGGCTACGAATCCATCCCCAATTCATCCAGAATAGGTGATGACTGATTGGTTGATCCATTCCGGTCACACTGCTTTCGGAGCTTGAGTGAGATTCCATTTCGGAATCCGAGTGACTTGAACTGATGACAAATTCCATTTCGTACGATTGGATAAAGGATTTTTGATATAAAATGATTTTTCGGCTATCGGATGGTATTCTATTTACATAGGATATCTATATATAGAGATCAAAAGATTTCATAGATTACGGAGGAATTTGCGGGATATGTCAGGCAAAGTTTAAAGTAACAGATACGATAAGATATGATTTAGCAGATACGCTAAGATATGAATTTTGTCTATACACTACTCATGCAATTAATGTAGCAAGATGTGTCTAGACTAATAATGATAAGCAGGTAATTTCCTATGGATGATAAGCAGATGATTTCCGACAAGAAATGATAAGCAAAACTTTTGACATGCAGACACGGTCGAAGTCCAGACTCACTAATGCATCCTAACGACTTATCAGTTAGACACACTAATGCAGACCTGGTTCGCTAAGACCACCGCTCTGATACCAACTGAAAGAACCCGTTCATATACATTATAAACGATTCACAATAGTTGATTACATTGCGAGGTATTTGACCTCTATATGATACATTTTACAAACATTGCATTCGTTTTTAAAAGACAATCTTTCTTTACATCAAAAATTGACAGGCATGCATACCATTTCATAATATCCACTATCCAACTATAAATTGATTTAATAATAATCTTTGATGAACTCAATGACTCGAATGCAACGTTCTTCGAAATATGCTATGAAAGACTCCAAGTAATATCTTTAAAATGAGCAAATGCACAGCGGAAGATTTCTTTAACACCTGAGAATAAACATGCTTTAAAGTGTCAACCAAAAGGTTGGTGAGTTCATTAGTTTATCATAATCATTTATTTCCATCATTTTAATAGACCACAAGAATTTCATTTCCAGTTCTCATAAATATACGTCCCATGCATAGAGACAAAAAAATAATCATTCATATGGTGAACACCTGGTAACCGACATTAACTAGATACATATAAGAATATCCCCTATCATTCCGGGATCCTCCTTCGGACATGATATAATTTCGAAGTACTAAAGCATCCGGTACTTTGGATGGGGTTTGTTAGGCCCAATAGATCTATCTTTAGAATTCGCGTCAATTAGGGTGTCTGTTCCCTAATTCTTAGATTACCAGACTTTAATAAAAAGGGGCATATTCGATTTCGATAATTCAACCATATAATGTAGTTTTGATTACTTGTGTCTATTTCGTAAAACATTTATAAAAGTTGCGCATGTATTCTCAGCCCAAAAATATAAAGGGTAAAAAGGCAAATGAAACTCACCATACTGTATTTCGTAGTAAAAATACATATAACGTCATTGAACAAGTGCAAGGTTGGCCTCGGATTCACGAACCTAAATTAATTATATATATTTATGTGTTGGTCAATATTTGTCTAACAAATTAGGTCAAGTCATAGTGTACCACAATCCTAATGCTCGAGACTAATATGCAAAAGTCAACAAAAGTAAATTTGATTCAAAATAATTTCCAAAAATCTATACATGATTAATATATAGTTTAAATATCGTCGTTTTATATTTTTAAATATTTTTAAAAGATTTATTAGAGTAAATAATATAATTTATTTATTAATAAATAAAATTTTATATTATATTTATATAATAAAATATACTTTTATATATATTAAGTAATAAAATTTATAGGGTTCATTTAATATTATAAAGATAATATGATAGATATTATTAAAGTAAGTTATTACACGTAGTAAAATATGTTTGTATCAAATATTTATTTGATAAAATAATATCTATAATGATAGTAAGTAAAAGTTGTATTATTTTGTAATAATAATAATTATTATAAAAATATCAATATTTATAATTACTAAGATGACATTATAATAAAACGATAATTCTAATTATGATAACTTTAATATTTACGATATTTTTTATTATTATCTTTAAAATAATAATTCTATTTAAAATAATAATAATAATAATGATATTTTATAGTAACAATGACATTTTATTAAAATGATAATTTTTATTAAAATGATAGTTTTAATACTAACGATAATTTTAATAATAATAGTAATGATAAAAATAATAAGAACGATAATTTTATCTAAATCAATATCTTATAATATTTTAATTTCATCATGATACTCTTACCCATTATTTCCTAATCGTTTCGTTTAATAGCTTTTAATCGTCTTTTATATCGTGTTCGTAATAATGATAATAATAGTAATCAAAATAATTAGGTGTTACAAATATTTGTTTTAATTACACTAATATTAATAATGATAGTTACTATAACATTATTATCGATAATACTAATAATTATCTTAATGATAATATAGTAATAATAATAATAACAATAACAATAACAATAACCATTTTTAAATAATGATATATATATTAATAATGATAATAATAATAATAATAATAATACCAATAATAATAATATTAATAATTGGATAATAATAATAATACTAATTATAACTTTAACGATAAAAACGATAGTAATAATAATAAAAAATAACAATTTTTAATGATAAATCCTTTTATTGATAAAGATAATAATAATAATAATAAGATAAAACTAGAACGACGATAATAACGACGATAATAATGATCATTTTTAATAATAATACAAAAATTCGATGGACTATAACTTCAAATCCGTTCATCGAAATCATTCGATATCTAAATGAAAAGTTCTTAATTTTTCGCTAGCTTTCCAACGACATGCATATCTTATACCTTATCTCAGTCGCATATATAACTAATTCAGGATTCAACATAACCTAACTAAAGGCAATATCAAAAGTACAAACATGCATAATTCTATATACTCGAGCACTAGTCAGGGATACACTATTAGTATGTAAAAGTTAAATTATGAGTACTCACGTATCAATATTGAGATTCAATATTGCAGGAAAGGTACGTAGACGCAACGGAGATGATAAACACTATATTGATCTCACGAGCATACCCATGAACCATACCCAATCACCTCCATAGCTGTAACCCATAATTTCCTTAATCCAATCCCACTCGAAAAACAATTTCGAAATCACTCGGACAGCACTCTGACGTAATATTTTATGTATACTAATAATATCTTGAAATAATACGGAGTAAATATATATATGTAAATCGATTGAGAGAGTTTAGAGAAAAATATTTTCAAGTTTCTTATGAAATAATGAAACCTATTGAATTCTATTTATAATAGATTTTTGAATTATTAAAGTGAATTATTAAAGTGAATTATTAAAGTGAATTATTAAAGTATGAATTATTAAAGTGAATTATTAAAGTATGAATTATTAAAGTGAATTATTAAAGTGAATTATTAAAGTATGAATTATTAAAGTGAATTATTAAAGTTAAAGTAAAGTAAAAATAAAGTAAAGGTAAAGTTTAAGTATAGTAAAAGTATAAAACTATGTACGCATAATACGCGTATAAATATATATAATATTAATTTAAATCGTTATATATATTTAATAAAATAAAATATAAATATCGTTATCTTTATCATACTGGTTAAGTAATGAGTTGTCAAAAGTGGTTCTAGATATTTATAAAAGTTATATACGTTTTAATAATAAAGTTCTTTTTAAACTGAAAACGTTTTTGTACGTTTGAAACTAAATCAAATAAATATAATAATTTTGTTTTCCAAAATCAGATATATTTTTAAGAATCATTTTGTTTAAAGGTTAAAATAATGGAAATCGTTATATCATAAAATGTTTTAGAAAAGTAGAATCATATATGTTCATAATAGGTTTCAAGTTTTTAAATTACAGTTTGTTGGTGAAGCATGGGATAAAGTTCAAAGGTTAAATAAACGTATGAAATCATCTTAATGAAAAATGTCGAGTTACATAACTTGTCGATATCCAACATCTAAGTTATTTACACTTCACGTTCTTACTTATAAATCACTTTACCATTTTCCGAATGTTGTCAAAAATAATAGATTTCTTAAATCACAGTGAATCTCATAACATAGACCCGTAATCATATCATAATGTATCTAATAAATCAATCATTTGATATTATCTTCTAATTCCATCGATAAACATATTGAAACAAATACGTTCATGTAAAGTATTATACGTTTAATACTTTATTAATATTCTCAAGTTATAATATATATATACACATATATATACATATTTATTTATATATAACGGTTCGTGAATCGTCGGAATTTGGTCGAGGTTATAATGAATGTATGAACACAATTTAAAATTCTTGAGATTTAACTTAACAAACTTTGCTTATCGTGTCGGAATAATATAAAGATAAAGTTTAAATTTGGTTGGAAATTTCCGGGTTGTCACACTTGACACAACTTCTCTTTTAGCAATTGAAAAGCAATTTCTTGCTCGTTCTCCTAATTAAATCTCGCGTTCTTCCTCATCAACTTCGTCAATGAAGAAGCGATCTTAGAAAAGTCTTGGATAAACCGACGATAATAACCGGCCAATCCGAGAAAACTTCGGACCTCCGTAGGCGTAGTCGGTTGTCTCCAACTCTTCACCATCTCTATCTTCCCCGGATTTACTTGAATACCGTCTTTGTTCACAATGTGGCCAAGGAACTGAACCTCCCTTAGCCAAAATTCACATTTGGAGAACTTATCATACAACTTCTCCTTTCGTAGCGTCTTCAATACTTCGCGCAAATGACGTTCATGTTCGTTCATACTTTTCGAATAAACAAGTATATCATCGATGAACACCATTATCAACTTGTCCAACATAGGTTGGCACACTCGGTTCATAAGGTCCATGCCGCCGGTGCATTCGTAAGACCAAAAGGCATAACCACAAACTCAAAATACCCATAACGCGTTCGAAAAGCCGTTTTCTCGATATCTTCCTCGCGGACCCGCATTTGGTGATAGCCGGACCGTAGGTCGATTTTAGAGAAATACGTTGCACCTTGGAGTTGGTCAAATAAATTGTCAATCCTAGGCAATGGATAACGATTCTTGATCGTCACTTTATTCAACTCCATGTAATCGATGCACATCCGCATACTACCATCCTTCTTTTTCACGAATAAAACCGGAGCTCCCCATGGCGAAGCACTCGGTCGAATAAAACCCTTCTCAAGTAACTCTTGGGTTTGATTTAACAACTCTTGCATTTCCATTGGCGCTAAACGATAAGGATTTTTAGCAATGGGAGTAGCTCCCGGAACCAACTCAATGCGAAATTCAACTTGTTTTTCCGCCGGAACACCCGGTAACTCGTCCCGAAAAACGTCTTCGAATTCATTAACCACTGGAATTTTACGGATGGGTGGTGGCTCATCACGAGTATCAACAACATGGGCAAGAAAAGTCATGCCACCACTAACAAGGAAACGACGTGCCCGTGCAAAAGAACATATCGGCACAAGTTTTCTTCGCTTATCGCCATGAATAATCAACTCTCCCCCACTTGGGGTCTTCACACGAATAGACTTTTCGTGGCATGAAATGTCGGCTCTATTTCGATCGAGCCAATCCATACCCACAACGATATCAAAATCGCCCGAAGTCATAGGAATGAGATCAATTTTAAAGTTTTCGCCACCAAACACAACATCACAATTTTTACACACGTCAACCACTACCACCGTCTTGCCGTCCGCTATTTCGACTTCTACCGGTTGACTTAACTTAGCTAACGGTCTATTTAGTTTAGGCACAAATTTAGGAGACACAAACGACAAATTTGCACCGCTATCGAATAGAATCCTTGCCGGATTAGAATTAACCATAAAAGTACCTGAGACAACTTCGTTGGATTGCTTGGCTTCATTATTGGTCATCAAATAATTGCGACCCCTAGCCGTACCCGCTGCCTTCTCTAACCGCTTAACATTATCATTGCGCAACTCGGGACACTCGGGCCTTTTGTGCCCCTCCTTACCACAATTGAAACAAGTGATTTTGGTTGCGGAGGATAAACTTGGACATTCACGAGCCATGTAGCCCTTTTGTCCAAAATTGTAACACGAATAAGAAAAATCCCCGGAAGCACCTTTCTTCCCACCACTAGCATTACCGAAACCCTTTTTGTTCTTTTTGTTCGAAAAGTTCGAATGGTTCGAACCTTCACTCTTTCTCTTGCCAAAAGTAAAGCCGCTATTCCTCAATACGAGCGCCTCAAAACCCTTGGCCATATCAAATAACTCATCAAAAGTTTTCACCACCGTTACACTAATCTTATCTTGATAACAATCATTCAACGTTCGATAAAAGTATTCCTTCAACATCTTATCATTCCCGACATACTCCGGGCAAAATTGGGTCTTGGACAAAAACACGGATTTGAGAGTGTTCAAATCCATTGACCCTTGCCTCAAGGAACGTAACTCGTCCTTAAGCCTAGTAAGATCGGCCGAAGTTCGGTATTCCTTGAAAAATTCGGACTTGAATTCATCCCACGTGAATTCCATGCAATGCTCTTCGCCATAAACTTGGAGTTTTGCGTCCCACCACAACTTAGCGTCACCCCTCAACATACCACACCCGTACCTTGTCTTCTTATCATGAGGACATTCACAAGTACGGAAGGCCCCCTCCATATCGGAGATCCAACGGGCACTCTTTAGAGGGTCTCGTTCACCTTCAAAGGTGGGAGGTTGAGAATCCTTGAAGTTCTTATAGAGAAAGTCCCGTCATCCCACATTATCTTCGTGAAGAACGGCCTTCACTTGCTCCTTGACTACATTGACTAATTGCTCATCAATCGTATCTAGAAACATTTTCTTAACATCCTCGAGGAACTCCGCCTTTTGACGTTTAAAGATGGCCTCAACTTTGGTCGTGAACTCAACGTCCTCACTCGTACTTCCATCATTGGTGTCGTGTCCATTTCTCATCTTCATTCTATAAAACAGAAAAGATTAAACAACGAACGAAGGGACGTAACACATATGTATATACATATATACCACACTACCCCATCTTGCTCAACATTCGTTGTACATCACTTGTTTGACACGATTTGAACCCGTAACAATGGTAGCTAATCATTGTTACGCGAGCACCTCGCATTAACTCACTAGTACCACGTCTATCTCGCTCGACGATTTCAAATACCACACAAAACAATAGCGCATGATTAGTTCACATAAACCTATGCACTAACCAAAACCCGATCCAACCCAAAGTCCTACAAGTCCCGCATAACGCACACACAGAAGGTCTAAGTATAGGCGCCTATCTCAAGTCACCTAAATCCCTTAGACGATGCACTGATACCACTTGTAACAACCCAACCCTTATGCAAACGAAATATGCAAAAATAAAAAAAAAATTGTTTGATCAGATACTGGCGCGGCACGCCAGGACCCCGCGCGGCGCGCCAAACCTGTCTGTCCAAAAAGTCTTGAAACGTGAAAAAGATTGGCCACTTCCTGACCTATTTAGACGAAACGCTTTTAACAACAAGTTCCAATATGTAAAACTAACATGATTCAAACATAAAATAAGTTTTACAAAGTGGGGCCCACATCGGCCGTTTTACGAGTTCATACAAAAGTTTGAGTTTCGACCACATTAGTTTAATTTCCAAACTACACTACGAGCACGGTGTTTGGGGTTAAACTACCCAAGTCTCGGTCAAACTCCAAAAGCTAACTCAATCCAAAAAGCGTCCCCCAATCAACAAAGCGGGATCTCTAATTCAAAATAATGCCCTTACCCTTGTCCACGCCGGAGCCTATAAAAAGATAAACAACGAGAGGGTAAGCTAACGCTTAGTGAATGCAATAATTATACACATACATATATAATATATCTATTTGCAAACACTTACACGCATACCGTATACATGCTAGCAAACACAATTAGCTTATCGTCATAAATACAAGCTATAACCTCCAATACCAAACTAGCATAGCAATAGCATATTTAACTTGAACAAATATAATATGCTTACTCTACAACACAATAACCATGGTTAACCAATCGAACAAGGAACGGTGTTTAAAGACCGTCGGAGTTCATAACTACCATTAGTGCACTTAACACTTCGTACACTAACCCCACGAGTGGCATCTTAACACGTCGATACTTCACCCTGGGTGGCGTCTTAACACATCGACACTTCACCCTGAGTGGTGTCTTAACACTTCGACACTTCACTCTTCATTTTACTTGAGGTGGCATCTTAACACGTCGATACTTCACCTCGAGTGGCGCCTTAACACATCGGCACTTCACCCATTAATCTCTTGGAGTGGCATCTTAGCACATCGATACTTCACTCCGGGTGGTGTCTTAACACGTCGACACTTCACCCCGGGTGGCGTCTTAACACATCGACACTTCACCCGTCACATTACTTTGAGTGGTTTCTTAGCACATCGACACTTCACTCGTCACGTGAAATGTGGTGTCTTAGCACATCGACACTTCACATCTCGTGCTACAACAAATAAATACATTATATACCTACGCATATAATTATTCCACTCACCTTACGCCTTCGGTGAATCGATAAACCAAGCTTGAAACTTCAAGGTAACGCACCTATTATAATGTACATATAATCAATCATTCATTCAAGTTGGTCAAACTCACACACTCACCATTACTAGGTCATTTTGACCCATTTGGACACTTAACCCTAAAATTTGGGTCAATTCACACCAAAACCCTAACATTAGCCAAGATAGGTTTAAAACACCTTTTAACACAAGGTTTATGCATTAATCACAAACATTAACTAACCTAGGTCCATTTTGACCCGTTTGACCAATTTAAGGTCAACACACCCATTTCGGGTCATCTACTAACCCACACAACGCCCACTTACATACATATAGGTGTGCTAGCAATTTTACTAACTAATTAAGGCTTATAAACAACAATTTATACTTGAAAAACCCTAGTTAGTCATCTTTGAGTCTACATGACCCAATTTACCCACAAATGGGTTTTAAGTTCATCATCTACCCCAAACCCTAACCATTAATCAAATTAAACAAGGAAGTTAATATTAGAGCATACCACTACTACTAAAACAAAGCTAGAGGATAGATGGACAACTTTAAAGCTTGCACTTAGACCCGATTCAACCTTCTTCTTCCTTATTTTGAGCTCTCTCACTCTAGACAAACCCCTCTCTCTCTAAAATTGAATGGATGAGGTTGATGTAGGTGGAAATGGAGTTAATGAGGCCCCAACAACTGGTTTAGGGCCTTAAAGTCGGACCCCATGTGATTTTACCAATTTACCACCAAAATATCTAATTTAAAAAGGAGGGAATCTGTCACAGACCAGTGGCGCAGCGCGCCAAAAGGCTGCGCGGCGCGCCAAAATGTCGCGCGGCGTGCCAAACGCCCATACCAGTTTCTGCCTTCTTTTTAAATTATGAAACGAACACCCACACTTCAAAGATCATATTTACACATATGTACGGTGAAATATTTGGTTCTTACATTCGTGAATCGACCAGTGGCCAAGTCTTACTTCCTGACGAAGTAAAAATATGTGAAAGTGAGTTATAGTCCCACTTTTAAAATCTGATATTTTTGGGATGAGAATACATGCAGTTTTATAAATGTTTTACGAAATAGACACAAGTAATTGAAACTACATTCTATGGTTGAATTATTAAACCGAATATGCCCCTTTTAGCTTGGTAGCCTAAGAATTAGGGAACTGGCCCCTAATTGATGCGAATCCTAAAGGTAGATCTACGAGAACTAACAACCCCCATTCTGGAATTTGGAATGCTTTAGTACTTCAAGTTTATCATGTCTGATGGGTGTCCCGGAATGATGGGGATATTCTATATGCATCTTGTTAATGTCGGTTACCAGGTGTTCACCATATGAATGATTTTTTATCTCTATGCAGTTTGCGAAATGCCTGATATGAGATGTGTTATAAAAATGAAATCTTGTGGTCTATTATTATGATTTGATAATATATAGGTTAAACCTATAACTCACCAACATTTTTGTTGACGCTTTAAGCATGTTTATTCTTAGGTGATTATTAAGAGCTTCCGCTGTTGCATACTAAAATAAGGACAGGATTTGGAGTCCATTCTTGTATGATATTGTGTAAAAACTGCATTCAAGAAACTTATTTCGATGTAATAGATTTTTATTGTAAACCATTATGTAATGTCGTGTGTAAACGGTATATTTTAGATTATCATTATTTGATAATCTACGTAATATTTTTTTTAAACCTTTATCGATAAAATAGAAGTTATGGTTGTTTTAAAAATAAATGCAGTCTTTGAAAAACATCTCATATAGAGGTCAAAACCTCGCGACGAAATCAATTAATATGGAACGTTTATAATCTATATGAACGGGACATTTCAGTTGGTATCCGAGCGTTGGTCTTAGAGAACCAGAAATTGCATTAGTGTGTGTCTAACCGAGTTTGTTAGGATGCATTAGTGAGTCTAGACTTCGACCGTGTTTTCTTTAAAAACGATTGCTTAACACTTTTTGTTGGAAACTATATATTATTAACATGTAAATATTATGTGATATATTAATCTCTTAACATGTTTGATATTGTGTGATAGATGTCTACCTCTAGTACAAATCCCATCGACTCACCTAATAATAATGAATAGTCGAATATATTTTTGGAAGATTCACAAATTCCCGAAGAGAAATCGGAAGAGGAGGAACCGAAAGAGGAGGAACCGGAAGAGGAGGAACCGGAAGAAGAGGAACCGGAAGAAGAGGTTCCGGAGGAGGAAATATTAGGAACCACGGAAAAACAGATAAATAAAAAAAAAATCCTCAACCAATGGACCAAAGTTAATAATGGTCAATGGTGTTTCCGCCGAGGAAGCAAAATATTGGGAAGATTACCAATTTTCCGATGAATCGGGTCCCGATGAGGATTCCAATGATGTTATAGAAATTACCTCGACCCAATTTGAAAAAGCAAAAGAAAATAATAAGGGAAAGGGCATCAAAATAGAGAAACCTGATTCCAACCCCGATGAACTTTATATGTATCGTCAACACCCGTATTTCTTAAGTTGTAACAATAACCCGGGAACCTCTAAGCCACCAGGTTTTTCTAAACCATTTGTGAAGACAACGGCTCGTATTAGAGGAACATCATATATCCCTAGAAAATTAGCAAAATGAAATAGGTTCGAAGAAGAAGAAACTAGTGAGTCGGAATAAAGAGTTGTAATCATGAGGTGTAAAATATGTAAAATAAGTGTGCTTGTATTTTTCTTGTTGTATGTGAAAATTGCTTGTATTATTTGATAATTATCTTTTACGAATCTAACTCTCGTCTATTTTTACAGTATAAAAACAAAAAAATGGATGTTAAGGATAGACAACAAATATTTTAGAAGACCTATCCGGGGACATGATTGATGAAATCTTGTCTAAAGTCGGTCAGAATTCGTCGGCACAATTATTTACGGCAAAATTAGTTTGTAAAATATTTGAAGAACGTTCCAGGCATGCCTTAGTTTATAAAAGGCTTTCATTTGAAAGATGGGGTATATCACATTGGGGACACTGTAAGTTACGCCGTGTTTTCTTTAAAGCGTTAAATGCGGGGAACCCAAATTCAATTTACGCTACGGGTTAAGAACCTATTTTGACTCAACATATCCCAACGTAGGACTTCATGAGTTAGAAAGAGCTTCTAACATGCAACATAAAGAAGCATGTTATGCTTACGGGTTAGTGATGTTTTCTTCTCACCAAAATGAGAAAACGAACATCGGATTACAACTTTTAAATAAAACCTTTCCACAAGTGACGGATTCAGTAGTTGGGGTGAGAAACAAGGTTTTTAGATTATTACGGGGCTGTTGGGCATTACGAAACCCTCATCCCTTTGACGACGTTACAACATGCTGTCTTGTCAACGGCCACAACGGTTATGTTCTACAAGACAAAGGATGGGAAGTAGTCTTAGTAAAACCAGAATGCATGACTTGTTTCTGGACTTATGAATTACGTGTTTTTATTGCTGATATATCTCAATTACATCATATGTGTATCTCGCAATATCGTGTAAAATACTCTCGAATCAAGGATAGTTAAGGCGGTTTCTACAAGTAATACATAAAGGTATGAAAAGTGTATCGGAAAGTGGTTTATAAAGAGTTTTGGTGAATTATGACCATTATATAAGTTGTGATTTCATCATAGTTGATCCCGATACAAGTTATGGTCAAATTAGCGCTCTAAAACGATAAAACAAGGCTTCAGGTATGTTGGACGCCGTCCAAAATGAGTGAGACGCCGTCCAAATGAAGGGAGATTTGGAAAAAAACGTTACAGAACAATTTAGCACAACTGGACGCCGTCCAGATTTCTGGACGCGTCCAGCCCTTCATAACTGGATGCCGTCCAGAAATCTGGACGCCGTCCAGAAGTAGGTTTCAGCTACTTTTTTGCTTTTACCAACTTTCACCACTTTAAAAGTGTATTATTGAGAGAGATACGAACAGTTACGAAACAGAGCAGTTTCAAGACGATTTTAGGAGCAAAATTGGAGAATTCCAAGCTCTTGGAAGAAGCTTAAACATCCAAGAATCAAGATTCAACACCTTCTCCATTCAAGATTCATTCTCTATTAGGTTGATTTCTTGTTCTTCACAATGAATTCTACTTATCAATTGATTGTTATTTTGTTGGTTAATATGATTTTTGGCTAAACTCTATAATGTTTGTCTAGATTAATAACTGAGGTATTGGATGTAATCTTATGGATTGAATGTATTATGTGTGATTAGATTAGAGCTTGAATCAAAGAACCATGCTTATTGATGTCAAATGATTTGTATCTAGTTAATTGATATGTTGTTGATAAAGAGAACTCTTGTTGATGTATCATATTGATTTACAATCAACTTGTCTTAGATTGATTGTTTACTAAACCGGACCAAGGGGGTAAATTAGATCAAAATAATTAGACGATATAGGAATGAATTGTGTAGAGCGAACGCAAAAGACAATTGTTATTCAAGTCTTTGATCTAGCTAATCAACTAGTCACAAACGAAAAGGTCTAGGTGATAGGGAACCCTCCACTTAGTAATTCTAGTTTGAGTACTTGCTAAAGAGAACTCTTGGCAAGTCGATTTGGGTGATTAGCATATATATCATAGTTATTTGGTTACAAACACGAGAACTATAGAGAAAAGGGAACCCTTGATCTTGTAATCGAGTTTGCGTGTTTACTAAAGAGAACTCTTGGTAAATCTATTAGGTAACTCACATACATAGTCATTCAGTCGGGTCTCAACAATATAACTACATCCAATACCGAGGGTAAAATATCTAGATAAACATTTCGTATCTTTGATCCTAATCAAACTATCTTATTTGCTTTCGTTGCATTTGTTTTCATTATATAAACTTAAAAGACTAAAAATATTGTTTTTACTTTTAATCTTCTCTGATTTGGCTAAATCGTTAAATAGCCACAAAAAAACATAATATCTTGTACCTTTAAGTTTCATTTACTTAGTTAATCATAATATAGTTCCTAATTCTAAGTTTGACTAATCCAACTGTCCTTGGAACGATACACGGCACTAAACCATTATTTATACTACTACACGATCGGGTACACTGCCCGTTAGTGTGTAACAATCTTTAATTGGTATTTTTCCATATTATTTCATACATTAATTCATATACCACGTTTTGCACATCAAGTTTTTGGCACCGCTGCCGGGGACAGTTTTGTGTCAAAATAGAATTGTTAACTAATTTGTGATTAAGTAGTTTCTTAATTATTTTAAATTATTTATAGTCTTTGATTTTTAGACTTATAGAATCGGTGTGTTTAATAAGTTTTGTTAGTTGTGTGATTGACAGATTTTAGGTTGCATATGCCACATACCCGAAGTTCAGATTCTCCATTACTTACACCGCTTACAGAACCTGATAGAAAGCTTGGTAGGATCCCAAAAGAAGTACTTGAACTTTTTGAATCTTCATCAAAGCAGGAAACTTTTGATTCAAAATCAAGTACAACCAAGCCGAGATATTCTGAATTTGGTGAGCCCGTTCCTCCTCCAAAATTTGAAATGGAAGGAGAAGCAAGACCGGTGGTACCAAGACAATCAATGGCGGCCAAGATGAAGGCAACCCGAACCGGACAAGGTAGTGCTATTACTCCGCCCACTGGTGAGGTAAATTTTGAAATAAAAGGACCTATTCTCCAAATGATTAATAACAGGTGTCAATTTGGTGGTGGACCGAATGAAGATGCAAACGAACATATCCGTCTTTTTCAAGAGATATGTCTTCTTTTCAAACTTAAACCCGACACTGACCAGGCCATATTTTTAAGACTTTTCCCATGGACACTCCACGGGGAAGCACGAAGTTGGTTAGATTCATTGGCCGAGGCTACGATAGAAACTTGGGATGGTATGTTGGAAAAATTTCTTAAGAAATATTTTCCAGCTTCTAAGTCCGTGAGACTTCAACACGAAATTACCCAATTCTGTCAAAAGCCGATGAAAACCTTGTACGAAGCATGGAATTGATTTTCCAAAATGCTAAGAGGTTGTCCAAACCATGGTTTGGATACCTTCCAAAAAGTCCAAATCTTTTACAAGGGTTGTGATGTTGCAACCCGAATTTCCATTGATCAAGCGTCCGGAGGTTCACTCATGGACAAAACCGAGCAAGAGGCTTATGAGATAATCGAGAAGCTAGCCGATTATTCTCATGAGTGGCATCAAGAACAACCAATTACTCGTAATGCTTAAGTCCAAAGCGCCGGTGCTTATGATGACCTTAGTTCCCTAAGTGTGAAAATAGACGGTGTTGCTCGAAACATGGACAAAATCACCAAGGAAATTCATAGTATGAAAGTAGGTTGTGAATACTGTGGTGGTCTCCATTTAGGAAAAGATTGTGATGCCGGTTTAACAATGGCTCAAAAAGAAGAAGTGGCTTTCATAAGCCAAAGAAATAATAATCAATTTCAAGGAAGTGCCCAGTTTAACCGGAACTTCAACAACCCCTACAACCCTCAAGGTCAAAATTCTAATTACCAACAAGGGTCAAGTAGTGGGTTCCAACAATAAACTCCGGATTTTTATCAAAAACCTCAACAGGAAGATAAAAAGTCAAATTTGGAGAGTATGTTGGAAAAATTGATTGCATCACAAACTCAGCTTGTTACAAACATAAACCAAACAAACGAGAAAAACGAACACCAGTTTAGAAACCAACAAGCCTCAATTCAGAATTTGGAGAAGCAAATGAGTGGTTTAGCTAGTTTACTTAGTGAAAGAAAACTAGGGAGTTTACCGGGCGATACCAATAAGAACCCCCGAAATGAGCACGCCAATGTTATCACCACACGGAGTGGTTTAGCATACGAAGCTCCAAGAATGCCTGAAAATTCTGATTTCAGTGTTCCGTTGAACCAAAATGATGAACCGGTTAAGGAGCCGGAACAAGTGGTTGAAAAGGAAGAACGGGAGAAACCCGTAATGAAGCCATATCAACCATCGCTCCCATACCCAAGGAAGCAACAACAAGAAAGGCTAGAAGCCGAAAGGTCAAAATTTCTAGATATGTTTAAACAAATTAACATAAATATGCCTTTCATTGATATAATCTCAGGTATACCCAAGTATGCTAAGTTCTTAAAAGACTTACTTACTAATCGGAAGAAAATGGAGGAACTTTCATCAGTCACCATGAATGCTAATTGTTCCGCAATCTTGATGAATAAAATACCAAAGAAGTTAGCAGATCTTGAAAGTTTTACCATACCATGTCTCCTAGGAGATTTGGAATGCATTAAAGCAATAGCGGATTTAGGGGCTAGCATAAATTTATTGCCTTATTCATTATATGTTAAGCTAAACCCCGGGGTACTAAAACCAACCCGAATGGCAATTCAACTAGCGGACCGCTCTGTTAAATTTCCTCGTGGGATTTTAGAGAATATGTTAGTAAAAGTGGGTACCCTAGTATTTCCGGCCGATTTTGTAATTTTGGACATGGAAGAGGACACACGTGTGCCCCTTATATTGGGTCGACCTTTCCTCAATACCGCTAGAGCTATGATAGATGTCCATGGGCAAAAATTGACCCTTAGTATTGAGGGTGTTAAGGTTACCTTTTCTGTTGACCATGCCTTGCAATACCTTGAGTCTACTGATGACCAATGTTATTATTTGCAAACCGTAGACGCATATTCAAAATTGTTGCAGGAATTTTCAGAATTGCAAGGTTCGGGAGAATGCATTTTAGCAGAAGGTGATGAAGAAAACATGGTGGAAGAAGTGGAGATGTTAACCACCTTGATGGCTAACGGTTATGAGCCAAGTGATGAAGAATACAGAAAGTTGGATTTAAAAAATGAGTACCGATGTAAAACATCGATTGAAGAACCTCCCGTTTTAGAACTCAAGCCACTTCCAAGTCACTTGGAATATGCTTACCTTCAAGAGGATTCTACTCTCCCGGTTATCATTTCATCCGAACTCTCTGTAAGTGAGAAGTCTAAACTTGTTTCCATGTTAAAAGCCCATAAACCGGCTCTAGCATGGAAAATTCATGACATCAAGGGTATAAGTCCCTCTTATTGTACACATAAGATATTAATGGAAGATAACTATAAGTCATGTGTACAAAGACAAAGGCAACTGAACCCTAATATGCAAGAGGTCGTTAAAAAGGAGATTGTCAAACTCCTAGATGCGGGTCTTATTTACCCAATTTTGGATAGTCCTTGGGTGAGTCCGGTCCAATGTGTACCCAAAAAGGGTGGCATGACCGTTATCACCAATGAAAATGATCAATTAATTTCCACTAGGACTATCACGGGTTGGAGGGTATGCATTGATTATAGAAAATTAAATGATGCTACCCGAAAAGACCACTTTCCCCTTCCTCACATTGATCAAATGTTGGAAAGGTTAGCAGGAAAGAACTTTTATTGTTTTCTTGACGGTTTCTCGGGATATTTCCAAATCCCTATAGCACCCGAGGGCCAAGAGAAAACCACCTTTACATGCCCTTATGGTACTTTCTCCTATCGACATATACCCTTTGGCTTATGCAATGCTCCTGCTACCTTTCAAAGGTGTATGGTAGCTATTTTTCATGATATGATTGAAGACTTTATGGAAGTATTCATGGATGACTTTTCAGTCTTCGGTGATTCTTTTGATTCATGTCTTCATAATCTTGAGCGTATGTTGATTAGGTGTGAAGAATCTAATCTTGTACTTAACTGAGAAAAATACCATTTTATGGTAAGAGAGGGCATTGTTTTAGGTCATAAAATTTCCTCTACGGGACTGGAGGTGGACAGAGCTAAAGTGGAAGTCATAGCCAAATTACCACCACCATTAAATATGAAAGGTGTAAGAAGTTTTCTGGGGCACGCCGGTTTCTACCGTCGGTTCATTAAAGATTTTTCTAAAATTGCAACCCCGATGAACAAACTTCTTGAGAAAGATGCTCCATTTGTCTTTACGGACGAGTGTCTTAACGCCTTTAACCTCCTTAAAGCAAAACTCATGCAATCACCCATTCTCATATCGCCGAATTGGTCAATTCCATTCGAACTTATGTGTGACGCTAGTGACTTTGCTATTGGTGCCGTCTTGGGGCAAAGAATTGAAAAAAATTTCCAGCCCATTTATTGTGCTAGTAAGACATTGCAAGGAGCCCAACTTAATTATACTACCACCGAGAAGGAACTCCTGGCAATTGTCTTTTCGTTTGATAAATTCCGATCCTATTTGGTACTAGCAAAGACGGTTGTCTATACAGACCATTCAGCATTAAAGTACTTGCTTGCTAAGCAAGATGCTAAACCCCGGTTAATACGTTGGGTCTTGCTTTTGCAAGAATTCGACATTGATATTAAAGACAAAAAGGGGGCCGAAAACCTAGCTGCCGATCACCTTTCTTGACTTGAGAACCCGAATCTTGAGGTTCTCCATGAGACTGTTATCCAAGATAACTTTCCGGACGAAAATCTCATGAAAATTGAGAAAATTGATGATCCATGGTTTGTTGACATAGCCAACTATCTTGTTGGAGGGTACTTAGAAACCGGTTGGTCACATCAGAAAAGAAAAAATTCTTTAGTGACCTGAAATACTACTTCTGGGAAGACCCTTATATTTTTAGGCGTTTCACGGACGGTATGATTCAGAGGTGCATTTCGGGAAAGGAATGCACTCAAATTCTTCTTGATTGTCACCGTGGTCCAACGGGTGGGCACTTTGGTCCCCAAATTACGGGGAGGAAAGTTTACGAGGCCGGTTTTTATTGGCCTACAATATTCAAAGATGCCTACGCCATTTGTAAGGCTTGTGACTCGTGCCAATGGGCCGGTCAAATCACTAAATGGGATGAAATGCCTCAACAAAGCATCCAAGTATGCGAGGTGTTCGATGTTTGGGGAATTGACTTTATGGGGCCCTTTTCAAAATCTCATTCTTATCTCTACATACTCGTAGCCATTGATTATGTTTCCAAATGGGCGGAGGTAAAACCTCTCCCCACAAATGATGGCCGAGTTGTAGTAACCTTTTTAATGGAACTTTTCTCAAGGTTTGGCACGCCTAAAGCCCTTATCAGTGACTGAGGTACCCACTTTTGCAACAAGAAATTAGAAAAGGTGTTGAAAAGATATGGAGTAATCCATAAAATTTCAACATCTTATCATCCCCAAACAAGTGGGCAGGTGGAGAATACCAATCGATCATTAAAATGCATACTTGAAAAGACCATTGGTGCGAATCCAAAAGTGTGGTCAGTTAAGTTAAACGATGCATTGTGGGCCTTTCGCACGGCCTACAAAACACCTATTGGGACCACTTCTTTCCGAATGGTATACGGAAAAGCATGCCATCTCCCGTTGGAGATTGAGCACAAAGCGCATTGGGCGCTAAGGGCATGTAATTTGGATTACCAAGAGGCGGGTCGGTTACGTTTGACCCAGTTGAATGAATTAGACGATTTGAGGCTTGAAGCCTATGACAACTCTCTAATTTATAAGGAAAAGACCAAAAAATGGCACGACAAGAGATTGAAAAATCAAAAAAAATTCATGGAAGGAGATCGTGTCCTTGTTTACAATGCCCGTTTCAATTTATCACCAGGAAAGCTTAAGTCCCGATGGTTGGGACCATTTGTTATTAGAAAAGTGTACCCTTATGGTACAATTGAAGTGGTGAACTGGAAGGGCGACATTTTTAAAGTGAATGGCCACCGGGTCAAACACTATGTCGATGGTCCCCTAGAAATCGAAGACGAGGTTAGCCTCAACTTCGAGAACAGAGCCTAAATCAAAATGGGGACGAGTTGGGTGAACGACTCGTTAAAGAAAGTTCACACGTGTAAATAGTGTGAATCGAGTGTTTCATGATTGGTTTGATTGTTTTTAATGTAAAAAATGATCTATGATGATTATATGAGCTTTTGTGTGTTAAAAATGGGAATTTTTATGAGTTTTATGAAGATTTTGAGCCTCCAGACCATTGGGACGCCGTCCAAATAGCCTTGGACGCCGACCAATTTCAAAGGATTTTCGAAAAAAGAGGTCAGTAGCTTTTAGTGTAACTGGACGCCGTCCAGATTTTCTAGACGCCGTCCAGCTTTTCTTTACTGGACGCCGTCCAGCTCTTTAATACTGGACGCCATCCAGACACCTGACTCAGAAAAAAAGAAAAAAAACGCGTTTTAAAGGTTATCCAATCCAATTTTCAACCACACACACTTTAAACTCAGTTTTTCTCTCCCAAAAACGAACCAACACCTAAAAACCCTAATTTCTTACTTCAAATTCGTGCATTCTTCCTTCAAATTCAAGATTGAATCATGTTTTCTAGGGTATTGCTAATCTCTTTTCATACTTTCCTTTCTCAATTACTTGATTTGTATGTCTATATGCATAATTTAGTGAAAGATAAGTGTGGGGTGTTTTGATTTGCATGATTCTTGTTTAGATTAACATACCTTAGTTGTTTAATTACCCATTATGTCTTGATTTTGCAATAATTATATGTTTGATGGGTATGTTCATGATTCTAGGGTTTGTAGTGTTTAAATCCGAAATTAGGGTAATTAATTCAAGATTATTGAGTTTGTTTATGATGTTTATGAAGCTTGTGAAGTGTTTAATTGTTGTTGATGATATAGATGTTAATTTGGCCGGGTCATAAATTGAATTTTAGTGAATTTCTAGCATGCTTTGAATTGTGATGTTCTTATGAAAGATGTATGCTAGTTTCTCACATGTTTAAGCCTATTGAAGTGGATTGATGGTATGGAATGCTATGATGTAGTGGCGTTATAATGGTCATTTTGAACTAAATTGTGATAACTAGTGCTATAATTATAATGAATATCATTAGAATGCAAGTTTAAATGTCATGACCTATGAACGCAACATGCTTGAGTCCTAAGTTGATGCCTAATTGTGAATTTTGTGAACCACATTTTTGTGAGAGTGTATTTGCTAGTTTATGTTGACTTTGGTTGACTGTGATCAATTATTCTGAACATACGCTTTTACTTATATGAATCACAATGCTTATGAACTTTGAATGGCATGACTAATTCCCCTTGCTACTCGGTTATGTTTTTAGCTAACATTAACACAACAGTTTCTATGTTCTTTGTTTTGGTGTTATTATATTTTGCAGGGACAATCTAGCAGGGGTGGACAACCGAAAAGGGGCAGAACATTAAGAAACGTTCCACCTGTAGTGACCCGAACTTTTCCATGTTTATATATATTAATTGAGATTGATATTTACATGATTAAATGTTTCCAACATGTTAAGCAATCAAACTTGTTAAGACTTGATTAATTGAAATATGTTTCATATAGACAATTGACCACCCAAGTTGACCGGTGATTCACGAACGTTAAAACTTGTAAAAACTATATGATGACATATATATGGATATATATATAGTTAACATGATACTATGATAAGTAAACATATCATTAAGTATATTAACAATGAACTACATATGTAAAAACAAGACTACTAACTTAATGATTTTGAAACGAGACATATATGTAACGATTATCGTTGTAAAGACATTTAATGTATATATATCATATTAAGAGATATTCATACATGATAATATCATGATAATATAATAATTTAAAATCTCATTTGATATTATAAACATTGGGTTAACAACATTTAACAAGATCGTTAACCTAAAGGTTTCAAAACAACACTTACATGTAACGACTAACGATGACTTAACGACTCAGTTAAAATGTATATACATGTAGTGTTTTAATATGTATTTATACACTTTTGAAAGACTTCAATACACTTATCAAAATACTTCTACTTAACAAAAATGCTTACAATTACATCCTCGTTCAGTTTCATCAACAATTCTACTCGTATGCACCCGTATTCGTACTCGTACAATACACAGCTTTTAGATGTATGTACTATTGGTATATACACTCCAATGATAAGCTCTTAGCAGCCCATGTGAGTCACCTAACACATGTGGGAACCATCATTTGGCAACTAGCATGAAATATCTCATAAAATTACAAAAATATGAGTAATCATTCATGACTTATTTACATGAAAACAAAATTACATATCCTTTATATCTAATCCATACACCAACGACCAAAAACACCTACAAACACTTTCATTCTTCAATTTTCTTCATCTAATTGATCTCTCTCAAGTTCTATCTTCAAGTTCTAAGTGTTCTTCATATATTCTACAAGTTCTAGTTACATAAAATCAAGAATACTTTCAAGTTTGCTAGCTCACTTCCAATCTTGTAAGGTGATCATCCAACCTCAAGAAATCTTTGTTTCTTACAGTAGGTTATCATTCTAATACAAGGTAATAATCATATTCAAACTTTGGTTCAATAACTATAACAATCTTATTTCAAGTGATGATCTTACTTGAACTTGTTTTCGTGTCATGATTCTGCTTCAAGAACTTCGAGCCATCCAAGGATCCGTTGAAGCTAGATCCATTTTTCTCTTTTCCAGTAGGTTTATCCAAGGAACTTAAGGTAGTAATGATATTCATAACATCATTCTATTCATACATATAAAGCTATCTTATTCGAAGGTTTAAACTTGTAATCACTAGAACATAGTTTAGTTAATTCTAAACTTGTTCGCAAACAAAAGTTAATCCTTCTAACTTGAATTTTAAAATCAACTAAACACATGTTCTATATCTATATGATATGCTAACTTAATGATTTAAAACCTGGAAACATGAAAAACACCGTAAAACCGGATTTACGCCGTCGTAGTAACACCGCGGGCTGTTTTGGGTTAGTTAATTAAAAACTATGATAAACTTTGATTTAAAAGTTGTTATTTTGAGAAAATGATTTTTATTATTAACATGAAACTATATCCAAAAATATGGTTAAACTCAAAGTGGAAGTATGTTTTCTAAAATGGTCATCTAGACGTCGTTCTTTCGACTGAAATGACTACCTTTACAAAAACGACTTGTAACTTATTTTTCTGACTATAAACCTATACTTTTTCTGTTTAGATTCATAAAATAGAGTTCAATATGAAACCATAGCAATTTGATTCACTCAAAACGGATTTAAAATGAAGAAGTTATGGGTAAAACAAGATTGGATAATTTTTCTCATTTTAGCTACGTGAAAATTGGTAACAAATCTATTCCAAACATAACTTAATCAACTTGTATTGTATATTATGTAATCTTGAGATACCATAGACACGTATACAATGTTTCGACCTATCATGTCGACACATCTATATATATTTCGGAACAACCATAGACACTCTATATGTGAATGTTGGAGTTAGCTATACAGGGTTGAGGTTAATTCCAAAATATATATAGTTTGAGTTGTGATCAATACTGAGATACGTATACACTGGGTCGTGGATTGATTCAAGATAATATTTATCGATTTATTTCTGTACATCTAACTGTGGACAACTAGTTGTAGGTTACTAACGAGGACAGCTGACTTAATAAACTTAAAACATCAAAATATATTAAAAGTGTTGTAAATATATTTTGAACATACTTTGATATATATGTATATATTGTTATAGGTTCGTGAATCAACCAGTGGACAAGTCTTACTTCCCGACGAAGTAAAAATCTGTGAAAGTGAGTTATAGTCCCACTTTTAAAATCTAATATTTTTGGGATGAGAATACATGCAGGTTTTATAAATGATTTACAAAATGGACACAAGTACGTGAAACTACATTCTATGGTTGAATTATTGAAATCGAATATGCCCCTTTTTATTAAGTCTGGTAATCTAAGAATTAGGGAACAGACACCCTAATTGACGCGAATCTTAAAGATAGATCTATTGGGCCTAACAAACCCCATCCAAAGTACCGGATGCTTTAGTACTTCGAAATTTATATCATATCCGAAGGGTGTCCCGGAATGATGGGGATATTCTTATATATGCATCTTGTTAATGTCGGTTACCAGGTGTTCACCATATGAATGATTTTTATCTCTATGTATGGGATGTGTATTGAAATATGAAATCTTGTGGTCTATTATTATGATTTGATATATATAGGTTAAACCTATAACTCACCAACATTTTTGTTGACGTTTTAAGCATGTTTATTCTCAGGTAATTATTAAGAGCTTCCGCTGTCGCATACTTAAATAAGGATGAGATTTGGAGTCCATGCTTGTATGATATTGTGTAAAAACTGCATTCAAGAAACTTATTTTGTTGTAACATATTTGTATTGTAAACCATTATGTAATGGTCGTGTGTAAACAGTATATTTTAGATTATCATTATTTGATAATCTACGTAAAGCTTTTTAAACCTTTATTGATGAAATAAAGGTTATGGTTTGTTTTAAAATGAATGCAGTCTTTAAAAAAACGTCTCATATAGAGGTCAAAACCTCGCAACGAAATCAATTAATATGGAACGTTTTTAATCAATAAGAACGGGACATTTCAGTTGGTATCAGAGCGTTGGTCTTAGAGAACCAGAATTTTGCATTAGTGTGTCTTATCGAGTTTGTTAGGATGCATTAGTGAGTCTGGACTTCGACCGTGTTTACTTGAAAAATGATTGCTTAACAAATTTTGTTGGAAACTATATATTTTTAACATGTGAATATTATGTGATATATTAATCTCTTAATGCGTTTGATATTATGTGATAGATGTCTACCTCTAGAACAAGTCCCATTGACTTACCTAATAATAATGAAGAGTCAAATGTAAATTGGAATGATTCGTGGACTGATTCACAAGTTCCCAAAGAGGAACCGGATGAAGAGTCGGAACCGGAAGAAGAATCGGAACCGGAAGAAGAATCGGAACCGGATGAAGAAATAGAACCGGTGGGGGAAATAATAAAACGGTTAAGTAAAAGAAAATCCTCAACCAACCGACCAAGGTTAATTATGGTCAATGGTGTTTCCGCCAAGGAAGCAAAATATTGGGAGGATTACCAATTCTCCGATGAATCGGATTCCGACGAGAATTCCGATGAGGTTATAGAAATTACCCCAACTGAATTTAAAAAGGCAAAAGAAAATAATAAGGGAAAGGGCATAAAAATAGAGAAATCTAATTCCAACCCCGATGAACTTTATATGTATCGTCAACCCCAGAAGTCCTTAAGTTGTAACAATGACCCGAGAAGCTCTAAACCACCAGGTTTTTCTAAACCAATGTGGAAAATGACGGCTCGTATTAGGGGAACATCATATATCCCTAGAAACTTGGCAAAACGATCCAAAACCGAAGAAGAAGAAACAAGCGAGTCGGAATAAGATAGTTGTATTCGTGTGGTGTAATATATGTAATATAGTGTGCTTATGCTTTATGATATATGTAAAAATTGCTTGTATTAATAAGTATATTTTTTTATGAATCTAACTCTTGTCTATTTTACAGTATAAAAACACAAAATGGATAGACAACCCAATATTTTAAGAGACCTACCCGAAGACATGATTGATGAAATCTTGTCTAGAGTCGGTCAGAATTCTTTGGCACAACTATTTAAGGCGAGATCAGTTTGTAAGACATTCAAAGAACGTTCCAAGAATGCCTTGGTTTATAAAAGGCTTTCGTTCGAAAGATGGGGGATATCACATTGGGAAATCCATAAGTTACGATGTGTTTACTTTGACGCATATATTACGGGGAACCCAAATGCTATTTTACGCAATGGGTTAAGAAATTATTTTGACTCAAAATATCTGAATATTGGACTTCGTGATTTAGAAAAAGCGGCTAACATGCAACATAAAGAAGCATGTTATGCTTATGGATTAGTAATGTTCGCTTCTCACCAAAGTGAGAACAAGAACATCGGGCTACAACTATTAAACAAAACGTTCCCACAAGTGACGGAGTCGGTAATTGGGGTAAGAAATGAGGTTTTTAGATTGTTACGGGACTGTTGGACATTACGTAACCCTCGTCCCTTTGACGACGTTACAACACGCTGTCTTATCAACGGCCATAACGGTTATGTTCCACAAGACCAAGGATGGGAAGTAATCTTAGTAAAACCAGAATGCATGACTTGTTTCTGGACGTATGAATTACGTGTCTTTATTGCCTTTGCTGAACGACTTGTGTACTAGCTAGAATTATCTTCACAACCATCTTGTATCAAATTTATTGTGTGCTATATTTCATGCTATATGTAAAATAAGCGGTATTGTAAGTTTGTAAAATATTGTGAAAAAGTTTGAACGCGAAATATTATTATAATCAGTTTTTCATATAGAATTGTAGTAGTTGAATTGTATATTAGCTACTAAGTATGAACTTAACGGGTAGGTACTACCCGAATTTAAACTTATAAAACGCTAATATGAAGAAAAAGCTTTTATAAATGAGTTCATATTATGCTACAAAATACTATTAACTACTCTTAATATTCTGTATGATTAACTTGTTCCATTTGACTATTTTGAAGGAAATGGCACCGACTACTCGACACACCGTGAATATGAATGAAGAGGAATTCCGTACTTTTCTAGCTTCAAACATAGCCGCAGTACAGGCTGCGCTACATACCAACAATAACCTTGGATCTAGAAGTACAGGAAATCGTGTAGGATGCACCTACAAAGAATTCACTGCCTGCAAACCTTTGGAATTTGATGGAACCGAAGGACCGATCGGATTGAAACGGTGGACCGAGAAGGTCGAATCGGTGTTTGCCATAAGTAAGTGTACTGACGAGAACAAAGTGAAGTACGCTACGCATACCTTCACAGGTTCTGCGTTAACATGGTGGAATACCTATCTAGAGCAAGTGGGACAAGACGATGCGTACGCACTACCGTGGTCAGCATTCAAGCACTTGATGAACGAGAAGTACCGTCCCAGAACCGAGGTCAATAAGCTCAAGACAGAACTTAGAGGGTTACGAACCCAAGGATTTGATATTACCACGTACGAAAGACGATTCATAGAATTGTGCCTATTGTGTCCGGGAGCATTCGAAGATGAGGAAGAGAAGATCGACGCGTTTGTGAAAGGATTACCGGAAAGAATCCAAGAAGATATAAGTTCACACGAGCCCGCCTCCATACAACAGGCATGTAGAATGGCTCACAAACTAGTGAACCAGATTGAAGAAAGAATTAAAGAACAGACTGCTGAAGAGGCCAATGTGAAGCAAGTCAAAAGAAAGTGGGAGGAAAACGGTGATAAGAATCACCAATACAACAACAACAGCAATTACAACAATAATCGCAACAATTACCCCAACAATCGCAACATCAATCGCAACTACAACAAACGGCCCAACAACAACAACAACAACAACAACAGCAACTACAACAATCATTCCAACAACAATAATAACCGCAACAACAACAAAAATCAGAAGCAGCTATGCCAAAGGTGTGAAAAGTATCACTCAGGGTTCTGCACCAAATTTTGCAACAAGTGTAAAAGAAATGGTCATTGCGCGGCGAAGTGTGAGGTCTATGGACCAGGGGTTAATAGAACGAAAGGAACAAATGGTGTCGGAACGAGTAATGGCGGAGCAAGTAGTGTCGGAGCAAGTTATGCCAATGTAGTTTGTTATAAATGTGGAAAACCGGGCCACATTATTAGAAATTGCCCGAACCAGGAGAACACGAATGGACAAGGCCGCGGAAGAGTTTTCAATATTAATGCGGCAGAGGCACAGGAAGACCCGGAGCTTGTTACGGGTACGTTTCTTATTGACAATAACTCTGCTTACGTTTTATTTGATTCGGGTGCGGATAGAAGCTATATGAGTAGAGATTTTTGTGCTAAATTAAGTTGTCCATTGACGCCTTTGGATAGTAAATTTTTACTCGAATTAGCAAATGGTAAATTAATTTCAGCAGATAATATATGTCGGAATCGAGAAATTAAACTGGTTAGCGAAACATTTAAGATTGATTTGATACCAGTAGAGTTAGGGAGTTTTGATGTGATAATCGGTATGGACTGGTTGAAAGAAGTGAAAGCAGAGATCGTTTGTTACAAAAATGCAATTCGCATTATACGAGAAAAAGGAAAACCCTTAATGGCGTACGGAGAAAAGGGCAACACGAAGCTACATCTTATTAGTAATTTTAAGGCACAAAAACTAATAAGAAAAGGTTGCTATGCTGTTCTAGCACACGTCGAGAAAGTACAAACTGAAGAAAAGAGCATCAATGATGTTCCCATTGCAAAAGAATTTCCCGATGTATTTCCGAAAGAATTACCGGGATTACCCCCACATCGATCCGTTGAATTTCAAATAGATCTTGTACCAGGAGTTGCACCAATAGCTCGTGCTCCTTACAGACTCGCACCCAGCGAGATGAAAGAACTGCAAAGCCAATTACAAGAACTTTTAGAACGTGGTTTCATTCGACCAAGCACATCACCGTGGGGAGCTCCTGTTTTGTTTGTCAAGAAGAAAGATGGTACATTCAGGTTGTGTATCGACTACCGAGAGTTGAACAAACTTACCATCAAGAACCGCTACCCACTACCAAGAATCGATGACTTATTTGATCAACTACAAGGCTCGTCTGTTTATTCAAAGATTGACTTACGTTCCGGGTATCATCAAATGCGGGTGAAAGAAGATGATATTCCAAAGACTGCTTTCAGAACACATTACGGTCATTACGAGTTTATGGTCATGCCGTTTGGTTTAACTAATGCACCAGCTGTGTTCATGGACCTTATGAACCGAGTGTGTGGACCATACCTTGACAAGTTTGTCATTGTTTTCATTGATGACATACTTATTTACTCAAAGAATGACCAAGAACACGGTGAACATTTGAGAAAGGTGTTAGAAGTATTGAGGAAGGAAGAATTGTACGCTAAGTTTTCAAAGCGTGCATTTTGGTTGGAAGAAGTTCAATTCCTCGGTCACATAGTGAACAAAGAAGGTATTAAGGTGGATCCGGCAAAGATAGAAACTGTTGAAAAGTGGGAAACCCCGAAAACTCCGAAACACATACGCCAATTTTTAGGACTAGCTGGTTACTACAGAAGGTTCATCCAAGACTTTTCCAGAATAGCAAAACCCTTGACTGCATTAACGCATAAAGGGAAGAAATTTGAATGGAATGATGAACAAGAGAAAGCGTTTCAGTTATTGAAGAAAAAGCTAACTACGGCACCTATATTGTCATTGCCTGAAGGGAATGATGATTTTGTGATTTATTGTGACGCATCAAAGCAAGGTCTCGGTTGTGTATTAATGCAACGAACGAAGGTGATTGCTTATGCGTCTAGACAATTGAAGATTCATGAACAAAATTATACGACGCATGATTTGGAATTAGGCGCGGTGGTTTTTGCATTAAAGACTTGGAGGCACTACTTATATGGGGTCAAAAGTATTATATATACCGACCACAAAAGTCTTCAACACATATTTAATCAGAAACAACTGAATATGAGGCAGCGTAGGTGGATTGAATTATTGAATGATTACGAATTTGAGATTCGTTACCACCCCGGGAAGGCAAATGTGGTAGCCGATGCCTTGAGCAGGAAGGACAGAGAACCCATTCGAGTAAAATCTATGAATATAATGATTCATAATAACCTTACTACTCAAATAAAGGAGGCGCAACAAGGAGTTTTAAAAGAGGGAAATTTAAAGGATGAAATACCCAAAGGATCGGAGAAACATCTTAATATTCGGGAAGACGAAACCCGGTATTGGGCTGAAAGGATTTGGGTACCAAAATTTGGAGATATGAGAGAAATGGTACTTAGAGAAGCTCATAAAACCAGATACTCAATACATCCTGGAACGGGGAAGTTGTACAAGGATCTCAAGAAACATTTTTGGTGGCCGGGTATGAAAGCCGATGTTGCTAAATACGTAGGAGAATGTTTGACGTGTTCTAAGGTCAAAGCTGAGCATCAGAAACCATCAGGTCTACTTCAACAACCCGAAATCCCGGAATGGAAATGGGAAAACATTACCATGGATTTCATCACTAAATTGCCAAGGACTGCATGTGGTTTTGATACTATTTGGGTAATAGTTGATCGTCTCACCAAATCAGCACACTTCCTGCCAATAAGAGAAGATGACAAGATGGAGAAGTTAGCACGACTGTATTTGAAGGAAGTCGTCTCCAGACATGGAATACCAATCTCTATTATCTCTGATAGGGATGGCAGATTTATTTCAAGATTCTGGCAGACATTGTACCAAGCATTAGGAACTCGTCTAGACATGAGTACTGTCTATCATCCACAAACTGATGGGCAGAGCGAAAGGATGATACAAATGCTGGAAGACATGCTACGAGCATGTGTTATTGATTTCGGAAACAGTTGGGATCGACATCTACCGTTAGCAGAATTTTCCTACAACAACAGCTACCATTCAAGCATTGAGATGGCGCCGTTTGAAGCACTTTATGGTAGAAAGTGCAGGTCTCCGATTTGTTGGAGTGAAGTGGGGGATAGACAGATTACGGGTCCAGAGATTATACAAGAAACTACCGAGAAGATCATCCAAATTCAACAACGGTTGAAAACCGCCCAAAGTCGACAAAAGAGCTACGCTGACATTAAAAGAAAAGATATAGAATTTGAAATTTGAGAGATGGTCATGCTTAAAGTTGCACCTTGGAAAGGCGTTGTTCGATTTGGTAAACGAGGGAAATTAAATCCAAGGTATATTGGACCATTCAAGATTATTGATCATGTCGGACCAGTAGCTTACCGACTTGAGTTACCTCAACAACTCGCGGCTGTACATAACACTTTCCACGTCTCGAATTTGAAGAAATGTTTTGCTAAAGAAGATCTCACTATTTCGTTAGATGAAATCCAAATCAACGAAAAACTTCAATTCATCGAAGAACCCGTCGAAATAATGGATCGTGAGGTTAAAAGACTTAAGCAAAACAAGATAACAATTGTTAAGGTTCGATGGAATGCTCGTAGAGGACCCGAGTTCACCTGGGAGCGTGAAGATCAGATGAAGAAGAAATACCCGCATCTATTTCCAGAAGATTCGTCAACACCTTCAACAGCTTAAAATTTCGGGACGAAATTTATTTAACGGGTAGGTACTGTAGTGACCCGAACTTTTCCATGTTTATATATATTAATTGAGATTTATATTTACATGATTAAATGTTTCCAACATGTTAAGCAATCAAACTTGTTAAGACTTGATTAATTGAAATATGTTTCATATAGACAATTGACCACCCAAGTTGACCGGTGATTCACGAACGTTAAAACTTGTAAAAACTATATGATGACATATATATGGATATATATATAGTTAACATGATACTATGATAAGTAAATATATCATTAAGTATATTAACAATGAACTACATATGTAAAAACAAGACTACTAACTTAATGATTTTTAAACGAGACATATATGTAACGATTATCGTTGTAAAGACATTTAATGTATATATATCATATTAAGAGATATTCATACATGATAATATCATGATAATATAATAATTTAAAATCTCATTTGATATTATAAACATTGGGTTAACAACATTTAACAAGATCGTTAACCTAAAGGTTTAAAAACAACACTTACATGTAACGACTAACGATGACTTAACGACTCAGTTAAAATGTATATACATGTAGTGTTTTAATATGTATTTATACACTTTTGAAAGACTTCAATACACTTATCAAAATACTTCTACTTAACAAAAATGCTTACAATTACATCCTCGTTCAGTTTCATCAACAATTCTACTCGTATGCACCCGTATTCGTACTCGTACAATACACAGCTTTTAGATGTATGTACTATTGGTATATACACTCCAATGATCAGCTCTTAGCAGCCCATGTGAGTCACCTAACACATGTGGGAACCATCATTTGGCAACTAGCATAAAATATCTCATAAAATTACAAAAATATGAGTAATCATTCATGACTTATTTACATGATAACAAAATTACATATCCTTTATATCTAATCCATACACCAACGACCAAAAACACCTACAAACACTTTCATTCTTCAATTTTCTTCATCTAATTGATCTCTCTCAAGTTCTATCTTCAAGTTCTAAGTGTTCTTCATAAATTCTACAAGTTCTAGTTACATAAAATCAAGAATACTTTCAAGTTTGCTAGCTCACTTCCAATCTTGTAAGGTGATCATCCAACCTCAAGAAATCTTTGTTTCTTACAGTAGGTTATCATTCTAATACAAGGTAATAATCATATTCAAACTTTGGTTCAATTTCTATAACTATAACAATCTTATTTCAAGTGATGATCTTACTTGAACTTGTTTTCGTGTCATGATTCTGCTTCAAGAACTTCGAGCCATCCAAGGATCCGTTGAAGCTAGATCCATTTTTTTCTTTTCCAGTAGGTTTATCCAAGGAACTTAAGGTAGTAATGATGTTCATAACATCATTCGATTCATACATATAAAGCTATCTTATTCGAAGGTTTAAACTTGTAATCACTAGAACATAGTTTAGTTAATTCTAAACTTGTTTGCAAACAAAAGTTAATCCTTCTAACTTGACTTTTAAAATCAACAAAACACATGTTATATATCTATATGATATGCTAACTTAATGATTTAAAACCTGGAAACACAAAAAACACCATAAAACCGGATTTACGCCGTCGTAGTAACACCGCGGGCTGTTTTGGGTTAGTTAATTAAAAACTATGATAAACTTTGATTTAAAAGTTGTTATTTTGAGAAAATGATTTTTATTATGAACATGAAACTATATCCAAAAATTATGGTTAAACTCAAAATGGAAGTATGTTTTCTAAAATGGTCATCTAGACGTCGTTCTTTCGACTGAAATGACTACCTTTACAAAAACGACTTGTAACTTATTTTTCCGACTATAAACCTATACTTTTTCTGTTTAGATTCATAAAATAGAGTTCAATATGAAACCATAGCAATTTGATTCACTCAAAACGGATTTAAAATGAAGAAGTTATGGGTAAAACAAGATTGGATAATTTTTCTCATTTTAGCTACGTGAAAATTGGTAACAAATCTATTCCAACCATAACTTAATCAACTTGTATTGTATATTATGTAATCTTGAGATACCATAGACACGTATACAATGTTTCGACCTATCATGTCGACACATCTATATATATTTCGGAACAATCATAGACACTCTATATGTGAATGTTGGAGTTAGCTATATACAGGGTTGAGGTTGATTCCAAAATATATATAGTTTGAGTTGTGATCAATACTGAGATACGTATACACTGGGTCTTGGATTGATTCAAGATAATATTTATCGATTTATTTCTGTACATCTAACTGTGGACAACTAGTTGTAGGTTACTAACGAGGACAGCTGACTTAATAAACTTAAAACACCAAAATATATTAAAAGTGTTGTAAATATATTTTGAACATACTTTGATATATATGTATATATTGTTATAGGTTTGTGAATCAACCAGTGGCTAAGTCTTACTTCCCGACGAAGTAAAAATCTGTGAAAGTGAGTTATAGTCCCACTTTTAAAATCTAATATTTTTGGGATGAGAATACATGCAGGTTTTATAAATGATTTACAAAATAGACACAAGTACATGAAACTACATTCTATGGTTGAATTATCGAAATCGAATATGCCCCTTTTTATTAAGTCTGGTAATCTAAGAATTAGGGAACAGACACCCTAATTGACGCGAATCCTAAACATAGATCTATTGGGCTTAACAAACCCCATCCAAAGTACCGGATGCTTTAGTACTTCGAAATTTATATCATATCCGAAGGGTGTCCCGGAATGATGGGGATATTCTTATATATGCATCTTGTTAATGTTGGTTACCAGGTGTTCACCATATGAATGATTTTTATCTCTATGTATGGGATGTGTATTGAAATATGAAATCTTGTGGTCTATTATTATGATTTGATATATATAGGTTAAACCTATAACTCACCAACATTTTTGTTGACGTTTTAAGCATGTTTATTCTCAGGTGATTATTAAGAGCTTCCACTGTCGCATACTTAAATAAGGACGAGATTTGGAGTCCATGCTTGTATGATATTGTGTAAAAACTGCATTCAAGAAACTTATTTTGTTGTAACATATTTGTATTGTAAACCATTATGTAATGGTCGTGTGTAAACAGGATATTTTAGATTATCATTATTTGATAATCTACGTAAAGCTTTTTAAACCTTTATTGATGAAATAAAGGTTATGGTTTGTTTTAAAATGAATGCAGTCTTTAAAAAAACGTCTCATATATAGGTCAAAACCTCGCAACGAAATCAATTAATATGGAACGTTTTTAATCAATAAGAACGGGACATTTCACCACCACCACCACCAGCTCAACAACATTCATCATCATCATCTGGCGAAGAAGAAGACGCTAAAAAATAATCCAATAGTTTGGTTAGAACATCTTCGGGACAATGATGATTACGGGGAAACTTTTGCTCGAATTACCCGTCGACCAATTAATGCTACATGGTATTTGGACTGGGCTCCTTTGATTGAGGCAGGTATGCATGCCCATGTTACTCGTTTGTTAGCTATACCATATAGTAACAGATTGACATACGCATGGGAACAAATTTTCAGTCTACACGATCAAGTGTTTCCCGTGCTATGTAAAGAATTTTACTCAACTTTTCGATTCAACAATGTTCGCGATCCACTCTCGGAAGCTTTCTTTAGATTCCGGCTAGGGGGTGATGAAAGAAGTTTGAGTAGTTTTGGGTTATGCAGAGTTTTGGGTATTTTTCACGAGCTTACTGACGCACAATTAAGGCAATATTTGGTAAGCTCAGAGTATCATGGGGGAGTAAGTTTTAATGAACAATCCTTTTGGAGAAGTATTAGAGGGCCAAATTCATCTACCCCGTTCAAATCAAGCAGATACAGGTATACTGAAATAGCATCCCCTGACGATAAGCTACTCCATCGACTTATCGCATGTACCTTTAATGCGAGAGTCGAAGGGCATGAAAAGGTTAAATCTCTGGATCTATGGATAATGGATCAAATAAAAAGGGGTTGTCACACCGATATACCGGGGTTAATTGGGAACTATTTGCTGGGTATAGCTACGGATGCGCGAAGAGACAAACTGCTTCTAGGGGCCACTACATTACGCGGATTGCCCATCACTTTAATATTGATCTTAATCGCCTCATAGAATGTGACCATGCAATGAAACCCCTGAAAAAGGTTTCTTATGTTAACGCCGAGATTTTGATGTACGATGGAAATAGGCGTTTGGTACCTTTTGTGGCAGGTGGCGCGAGTGGTAGTGGCGCGAATGTACAACAGGAACAACAAGAGGAAGAGGAAGCAGAAATGGAAGCCCAGACAAATGTTCAAGGTCAAGGTCCTTGGTATCCGTCTCAATCTGGTTGGGATGATTTGGTCAATAATATTACCAACATGAGGGTGAGTCAGCAAGGAATGGAGCAACGCCAGATTGCCAAAGTACATAACCAGGGATGGAACAGTTATGGTATTGATTGGAATAACCATAACACCGAGTTATATTATTCCAACCCCGATCAGTACTATGGAACAACACGTCTGACACCCCAATATTACACTGATCCTGAAAACCCACCTCCGCCTTACCCAATTTATAATACTAACGTTGCGATGCAGGATGCCAGGAACCGATTTGAGCAGGAATACCCGCGAGGATGCCGAAGCAGAGATGGCTCAGAAAACTACTTTTGGCCTTACGATAACTGAAGGCCTGCGAGCCAATGATCATCTTATTACATTTTCAAACAATCTATTTATTTGTTATGGTGTGTATTAAAACAATATTTGTTTGTATTTTTAAACTAATTGTGTGGTTTGATAATGGATGTGATTGTAAAAACACCGTTATTTTTATTATTATTTGTGTGGTTTGTTAATTTGTGCAGCGTGGTTGAACTTCAAAGACTGGCATTAAGTTCAGCAACATTTGATATTATGATGTATGTATGTTGATAATCGAGGAATGGACGATGCTTTTAGTCTGGCAGTAAGTTCAGCGGCATTCGTCTACATGTTCCACGATTTACAGGTTAAAAAATTTGAAAATTTCTACAATCACCCTATCACTTTGCCCTCTAAATTTAATCATTTTTCTGATTTCATGCAATGAGGGCCTTGCATGATCTTAAGTGTGGGGTGGGAGATAGAAATTTATCGGGAATTCGTTTTACAAAAATTAAGGCGTTTATGATCAAAATTTTAAAATTTTCAGGTAGCCTTAGAAACGAAAATTGCCCAAAACCATTTTACATACATTGTGTTCTAAAACTAGAAAAGAAATGTTGAGTTATGTTTTAATTTATTAATAGTCTTTGAAGTTGTACTATCATTCAATTATTTGAATGAAAATCCTACTAGTTTAGTAAAGCTAACTTGTAGGTCACTTGTACCAAAACGAGTGTAAACTGTGAGAGAGCGGTGATTGCATAGCGTGGTCGGAAATCGGACCTCGCGCCAGATCGAAAACTAAAACAGGACGATCCTCATTGTTTCTCCTAACAAGGACAATGTTGCGTCCGACCACTTTATTATTACCCATAGGATGTATCCATTCCATCCTCAAGGAAGTAAAGTCTTCCGAACGACACACTTGCTGAATTGTTTCATAAGTTGTAGTCCATACCAGTTGTAGGGTGACGAAAAATCTTGAAAAGTCATTGCTAAAATCGACTGGAAATCTACCAGGCCTCAACGTCAAATAGGGAAACTGGTAGTCAAAGCTTATCTCAATGAGGGAGATTTGCTAGCCAAATGGGAAGCGCACCATGATACACGAAATGTCAGTGAATTGATCAGATTCCCAGTGGATAACCTCCGAAAAGGTAAGATATCAGCTTTTAAGCCTGATGAAACTCAATCTTTGTGGTTGACTTAACGGATTAGATGATTACCTCATGATTATCGATGATATCTGGACGTAATGTATATCCTCCTAAACGCATTATTTTCTTACCAACATCTAATGATGTTAGGTACTGTGGGAGGGATTGGCTTGACCAATAGCGGGAAACCCGCACTCATTTTCCAAAAATTCAGAAAATCCGACAAAAAATTGGAAAACGTGCCTAGTGTAAAAACTAGCATTATATTTTCAAAAACATAAAACGTTTTTCATAAGGTCCTGATTTCCGTAGGATAAATTTTTTTCGGATACTAGGCTCTAAAACTCCCAAAAATGTGTGTGTGTGTTCTCATTGTGTATATAGCGTGAGTGTGATTATAATAAATGTGTGTATTATACTTAAAGCGTGTGTTTCATATAGCGTGAGTTTGCGTTTCAAATAAACGTGTGTGTTTCATGTGTTTTGCGTTACTGGTGTGATGTGTGTACTCTATATTGTGTAAGTGTGTTTGATAGTTTTCTACTTTGTAAGAATGAATTGCTTGAGGACAAGCAAGGTTTAAGTGTGGGGTGTTTTGATATTGCTCAATTACATCATATATATATCTCGCAATATCGTGTAAAATACTCTCGAATCAAGGATAGTTAAGGCGGTTTCTACAAGTAATACATAAAGGTATGAAAAGTGTATCGGAAAGTGGTTTATAAAGAGTTTTGGTGAATTATGACCATTCTATAAGTTGTGATTTCATCATAGTTGATCCCGATACACGTTATGGTCAAATTAGCACTATAAAACGATAAAACAAGGCTTCAGGTATGTTGGACGCCATCCAAAATGAGTGGGACGCCGTCCAAATGAAGGGAGATTTGGAAAAAACATTACAGAACAATTCAGCACAACTGGACGCCGTCCAGATTTCTGGACGCCGTCCAGCCCTTCATAACTGGACGCCGTCCAGAAATCTGAACGCCGTCCAGGCCTTTACAACTGGACGCCGTCCAGAAATCTGGACGCCGTCCAGAAATCTGGACGCTGTCCAGAAGTAGGTTTCAGCTACTTTTTTGCTTTTGGCCAACTTTCACCACTTTAAAAGTGTATTATTGAGAGAGATATGAACAGTTACGAAACAGAGCAGTTTCAAGACGATTTTAGGAGAAAATTTGGAGAATTCCAAGCTCTTGGAAGAGGCTTAAACATCCAAGAATCAAGATTCAACACCTTCTCCATTCAAGATTTATTCTCTATTAGGTTGATTTCTTGTTCTTCACAATGAATTCTACTTATCAATTGATTATTATTTTGTTGGTTAATATGATTTTTGGTTAAACTCTATAATGTTTGTCTAGATTAATAACTGAGGTATTGGATGTAATCTTATGGATTGAATGTATTATGTGTGATTAGATTAGAGCTTGAATCAAAGAACCATGCTTATTGATGTCAAATGATTTGTATCTAGTTAATTGATATGTTGTTGATAAAGAGAACTCTTGTTGATGTATCATATTGATTTACAATCAACTTGTCTTAGATTGATTGTTTACTAAACCGGACCAAGGGGGTAAATTAGATCAAAATGATTAGACGATATAGGAATGAATTGTGTAGAGCGAACGCAAAAGACAATTGTTATTCAAGTCTTTGATCTAGCTAATCAACTAGTCACAAATGAAAAGGTCTAGGTGATAGGGAACCCTCCACTTAGTAATTCTAGTTTGAGTACTTGCTAAAGAGAACTCTTGGCAAGTCGATTTGGGTGATTAGCATATATATCATAGTTATTTGGTTAAAAACACGAGAACTATAGAGAAAAGGGAACCTTGATCTTGTAATCGAGTTTGCGTGTTTACTAAAGAGAACTCTTGGTAAATCTATTAGGTAACTCACACACATAGTCATTCAATCGGGTCTAAACAATATAACTACATCCAATACCGAGGGTAAAATATCTAGATAAACATTTCGTATCTTTGATCCTAATCAAACTATCTTATTTGCTTTCGTTACATTTGTTTTCATTATATAAACTTAAAAGACTAAAAATATTGTTTTTACTTTTAATCTTCTATGATTTGGCTAAATCGTTAAATAGCCACAAAAAAACATAATATCTTGTACCTTTATGTTTCATTTACTTAGTTAATCATAATATAGTTCCTAATTCTAAGTTTGACTAATCCAACTGTCCTTGGAACGATACACGGAACTAAACCATTATTTATACTACTACACGATCGGGTACACTGCCCGTTAGTGTGTAACAATCTTTAATTGGTATTTTTCCACATTATTTCATACATTAATTCATATACCACGTTTTGCACATCAATTGCCTTTGCTGAACGACTTGCATATTAACTAGGAATGTTGTCACAACTATTTTGTATCAAAATGATTGTGTGCTATATTTCATGCTTTATGTATAATAGCGGTATTGTAAGTTTGTAAATTTTTATATAAAAGTTTGAACTTGAAATATTATTATAATCAGTTTTTCATATAGAATTGTAGTAGTTGAATGGTATATTAGCTACTAAGTATGAACTTAACGGGTAGGTACTACCCGAATTAAAACTATAAAACGCTGATAGGTCAGATCATGTTGAGATTGAGAGAAATGATAAGATAGAATGAGATTCGGTATGTAAGAAGGAGACTAGGAACTAGAGAGAATCGGTACAAATTAAATTCCACAGCTTCTAGAACTCGGTTACAATACCATGGCTATCTAATTAGAACTACATAGGTTCCTTATATAGCCCTCTTCTAAGGAACCTTCATTTAAGCTTAATTCTCATTAACACTATACAACTTCGGGGTCCTAACAATCTCCCCCTTAGTGTTAAATGTGAACTTTACAATATAATCCTATTGTGAAATCTTGAGAGGTCCAAACATTAGTTTCCATCGTGAGCCATCTGGTTTTGAAACTTCTACTAGATTTTCTGAAATTTGCTTAGAAGTTTTCCAGACTCCCCATGTTTTTCTTGGATCTCCCTCATGTAATGGATATTCATCCATTTCCTTGAAATACCTTCTCTTTCTCTGGCCACGAAAAATCTCAAACTGTCTTGTACGGATTCGGAGCTTTAAACGATCTCTGATATGCTTTATAAACTCTCCAAGACCCATTTTTGTATCAAAGTCATCAACCTTGCTTTGACGAATTTTAAGATACTTCAGTGCAACCTTAAGTGTTCCATCTGAATATTTGTTCAGCTCTTCAGTATGAATGAACACCTTTTCCTTTTGAGAATTTACAAATACAAACCCTTCGGGTTCGAATTGCATTTGAAACATCCTCATATCCTTCAGTCCCTCCGTAAATTGATTCGGACACGTTATTCGAATCTTTTTCCTATTTGCTTCGAGACCTATTTGAAAATCTTCATGTCTCATCAGTTCAATTGTCTCCATCATGTATCTTTTCACAGCTTCCAAAGCTTGAGCTTTAGCAAAAGGTCGAATGGTGATGATACTGAGGTAGTTGTAGATGTGAATAATGTCAAGCATATCAAGATTATGAAAATCTTCTTCTGTAAACTTGTACTCTTTCTCATCTTCTCTTATAACATGGAACTGACTGATGACGTCTTTCTTTTCACTTATCTCTACTCTGACTCGAGCACTATTCAACACTTCTGAAATACGATATTTTCTTTGAAGCCACAAATCATCTTCATCTGGATCAATATAAAGATTGTCTTCTTCGTCATCAGAAGAATCCATTTCATCATCACTTTCTATTACTGGATCAGGATTCCCTTCATCTACAATCTCTACATCTTCCGTAATTGAAGATACTGAAGATAACTTGCTTAAGATGACAAACCCATCATCATCTGTCTCTTCAAGATAAAAATCACTTAAGTTCAAATCCTCATCTACTGGTCCACTATCAGCCTCTTTATGAACAATTGGAATTATAACTTGCTCAGGCTCCTTATCATTAATTTCATCATGTACAGAAACCATTTCTGATTCCGTCTGAACTCGTTGAGCTTGTGAAGCTGATGAAGATCTCACATCACCACCCTTGGTTGAAATGTTCACCGATAGATATTCTCCATCTACTCCTATCTCCCCCTCATGACTATTCTGAGGATCAGAATCATCATGTTCATCATCACGGTGAGGACTTAAAGGAGAAGAGCATGAAGTAAGTGGATATCGAACACGAGCACGAAACAATGCTTGAAGCGAAGTACGTCGAAGAACATCAAGATTGACTCTAGAAAACATACGACTGAAATATTCTTGCTCCAAAGCATCATAGAAATGTGGTAAACGAGAGGGTGATGATGGAAAAGTAACAATGGGAACAGCAGCAGCAGCAGTACCTGTTGAAGGCGATGTCGATGGAAGTGTGTGAGTTACCGTGAGGGCAGGTAAGGATGATTGTGCGGTATTATTCTTATATGTAGGGCTGTACATACTACTAGTCAGATTCGTGATATCCCCTTCTGATGGAGGTTGGGTAACAACCGGAGTTGTCACCGGCGAAGTTTCTTTCGAAGCATCCGCCTCCATGACTTTGGTCTCATGGGACTCTGACAAAGTAGCAGAACTACCCGTCAGTTTAGTTCTCGCAGAGATGTTGCTATCTCCGACTCCTGAAATCATTGATATACCATGAGGTGGTAAATCTCTTTCAGTTAAAGACTCTTCCTCCAGACCCTGAGATTCAGAATCCAGAAGAGAAGTGGTTTGATCCAATGAATCACTTTCATGAATCAAGGGATCAGTCTGCTGGAAGTTTGATAAATTTCTCGAAGGATTGTCATGTTGACTCGTTTCCATGGGACGCGGCAGATCTTCCTCATCAAGATAAGCTGGACCTCAAGACCCTGTTGTACGTTGAGGCACAGGAGGATTTCCAGCCGATACACAGGGTGCCTTTTCAAGACTTTTCAGCTCCCCTTCGGCCGTTCTGGACTTTAATGATTGAGTTTCCTCAATCGATTGAGTCAACGCAGACTTTACTGCAGAGGAAGACTTTACTTCCTTAGATGCTGAAGCACCTTGCTTTGTAGGATTTATTATTAAGTCCTGTTTAGATTGGATGGGCTTAGTGGCCTTTTTACCATACGTGCGTTTAGATCTCTTGCCTACTGAAACTTGCGCTTCATTTAGCGTAGGGCTTACTGTTATTATTGGATGTGATACGGAGATGGGTGAGGGCAACCTAATTGGTTCTAGGTCTTGGTCCGTATCACCAACGGTAGTAGTAACTGTTTGGCGGACGATAGGTGTCGAAGTCCTAGATCTAGTTACTCGTTGGGTTGGCGGAGTCTGAATCATCTCATCAGGTATATATCGAGTTCTCTTAGGAGAATGTTCAGGAGACGATTCAGATGCTGTTGCTGAAGTGTCGGTGTCACTGCTCACTTCGGGTGTTGTGGAAAGGGTTGGTTCAATCCTAGTTGGACTAGGTTCCCTGATCCTCACGGGTTGAGCCTGGTGTGCTGCCCTAGATCATTTAAGGTTCACCCTAAGTGGAGGATTAGCTGGCCCGGGTGGTTGAACTACAGGTTCCCCAACAACCTCTGGGGCTGGAACCGCGTCTGGTTCAACTTGTTCTTGTTGTACCAGGTTCGGAAGAGGTATTCCTACAGCCTCAAAATAAGAACGCATACGAGCGTCTTGGGGTTCAGCTAGCCTCACTAGCCAATTTAGAATTGGCGCAGTGAATTGATTATCAGACACCATCGGGGTATTCATCTTCAGCTCCCCAAATCGTTTCATCTGTAATCCATGTGTACCTGGTACAAATATATTTGCATTTTTGCAAGCATTTATAGCATCATGGATAAAGATACAGAAAAACCTTTTGCAAGGGATGTATGAACCCCTTGGCTTATCAATTTGAGCTTAAACCAGATCCCATAAAAGCTCGGCATAGTCAGGTGCCTCTACTCTTATGAAAGAGTAGAATACTTTCAGCATTGGCACAGTCAAGCTATCGGATCCACTCCTTGTCATCAGCAAGCATCTGTTGATGATTGAGAAGATCACATACCACCTTGAGTGCAGATATTTCTTCTGAAACTTAGCTGGTGGAACATTGGTAGCTCCAACATAACCAAGATCAAAGACAGAAGTTATTTGCTGAGTAGAAGGAAAAGCAGGAGAATTCTGCACAACAGGAAGTCTGAATATCCTCCTGAAATCAGCTTTAGTGATACTCCTCCTCCCTTGAACTACTCTCAGTTGAAATTCAAAACGAGCTTGTGTTCCCTCTGGATTTTCAGTAGTAGGTTGTGTAGCTTCCACAAACCTAATTGTTCTATTAAGTAACTCCCGATCTGTTACAGCTACACTGGCAGTAGTACTGAGAGCAGGCCACAGTGTGTGCCTCTCTAGAATTGCTGTCCAGTAGTTGCAGGGAATACTGGTTTCAGAATTGATGAAGTGATTGTTCGCCATTTAGCTGTACAAATAAGAAATAGAAGACCACAAGATATTCAAAAAGCATATATCTCTATTCTTATTTGTCTTTGAAATCCTTTGTATATGTTTTATCTTTTCTATTTTAAGATTTTTATGGTTTTTCAAAAATATAAAAATCTTTTAATCTCAAATATGAACAAACAATTGACAATTATGACATTCATATGATATTCATCACAATACAAATTTATCATGCAAAGTCAATTATACTACACAAAGAATCAGAACAACACTTAGTCAATTTTTAAACACATTTCAAGCAGATTCGGTAGTCATGAAAACTTGAGATTCTATAACCAAATAAGCTTGAGTTTTCAGATCAGAAAGATATAGAATAAACAAGTTAAGTGTTTGAAGATAAAAATCAGAAATTTTCAAGGTACCAAAAGTCAGATTTGGTATCAAGAGAAGAACAGATTCGGTATAAAGACACTCAAACATGCATATTCTATCATGTAAAATCACAACCATAATCAATTAACCAATCAATTAAAGCATAGCAACATGTTAATTGTATGAACAGACTCGGTACAGTAGATAGAACATATTCGGTAGATACAGAATCCATCAAACAATCAATTAAACATGTAATCAAACTTGGTCAAATGATAGATCAATCAATATAACTCAGATTAGACAAGAATTCATGTTAATTAACCAAATCAATTGAGTTTAATCAAGGATTAATAGAATACGACTCAGACTCGGTAAAATCAACAGAATTTCAAAATTGAGAGTTAAAATTCAGTTATTTTGATCTTTTCTGGTTGATAAACACATAATTATCTCAGATCTATAAGTATGTTAATTAAAATGAACATTTACCCAAGAATTTGAAGATACAGAGAGACGGACTCGGTAGATTAGGAAGATTTGGTATAACCAAGCAGACTCGGTAGGTAATTAACAACTGTAAGTGAGTAAGTTTGACTTTGACCCTCCTTTTATAGATACCGAAGGTAAAATACCGAATGGGCTTTACAGAATGGGCCTATTATACCGAATTCAGTCCAATTTTCAAAACTTTATCAATTTAACTTCAAATCTTTACAAATTGACTTTTTCTCTCAATATTCATTTCAATCTTTTTATGAAAAATATTTCTGAGACAATTTTGAAAACTTTGAACTTACCGAATCTGTACTGTTGGATGTCAGATTCGGTATAATGCTAAAAATAGCATTTTATCCAGTAAAAAACAAATATTTTTGGATTTTATCTTTTCCAATTTTTATGAATTTTCCAAAATAAGATTTGTACTTAAAAGAACTTTGAATTTTGTGAACAAAGTACAAATCTTCAGTGATACCAATTGTTAAAACGGGTTGCATACTGAGATGTATACAAGCCTTAGTGAATTATTTCAGATATAAAACAAAGAATTTATGAATTCACTTTTGAAAAACAATATTTTTGAGTAATTTTCTCATTTTCTCCCTTTTTCTCCCCCTCAAAATGTGATATACAAGAACGTAAATCAGCATTTTGATAAATTACCCTAGAAAATGAATTAACTCCCCCTTGAAATATGATATCAATAAGTTACCTCCCCCTTACGTAACCATTGAACAATTATATCCAGGAAGTTATCATAAATCTAAAGGCTCCCCCTTAAAAGATGATATCCAAAGCATATGAAAGTAGTTGCTCCCCCTAGAAAGTATCTACTCCCCCTAAACACAAGATCTCAAGAATAAGTCCCAACAGATCTAAGGAATATCAAGAACTATACTCTACCATGCCAATCTCTTTGATCAAGAATTTTAGCCTAAGTTCATCTAAAGGCTTAGTGAACATGTCGGCTAATTGCACTTTGGTAGGCACAAAGTATAACTCTACATCCCCTTTCTCTACATGGACCTTAATGAAATGATAGCGAATATCTATGTGTTTAGTCTTAGAATGTTGGACCGGGTTGCTTGTAATTGCAATAGCACTTTGTGAATCACAGTAAATCGGGGTCTTAGAAATCTTAAAGCCATAGTCTAAAAGTTGAGTTTGCATCCACAAAACTTGTGAACAACAATGAGCTGCAGCAATGTACTCAGACTCAGCTGTTGATAAAGACACACAGTTCTGCTTTTTGGATGACCAACCAACTAGCCTATTCCCCAACATCTGAATTGATCCAGATGTGCTTTTTCAATCAACATGGAAACCGCCATGATCCGCATCAGTGTAAGCAGTGAGATTGAAATCGGATCCATGAGGATACCAGATCCCAAGGTTAGGTGTACCTTTAAGGTACTGAAAAATCCTAACAACTGCTTTGGAATGAGATTTCTTAGGGTTTGACTGAAAGCGGGCACAGACAGTTACAGCAAGTGTAATGTCGGGTCGACTTGCAGTCAGATACATTAAAGAACCAACCATGCTTCGATAAAGTGTAACATCAAAGGGTTCCCCATTAGCATCAGCATCCAGTAAAGTCCTCATTGGGGTTGTCATTGGTTTTAAAGCAGTCATTTTAAAACGTTTTAGCATATCATTGATATACTTTGTTTGATTGAGAAAAATCCCGTTTGGTAATTGTTTTACTTGTAACCCCAAAAAGAAATTTAACTGGTCAAGCATGCTCATTTCGAATTTGTTGGCCATAAGATCACCAAATTCTTTGCATAAGGCCGGGGACGTGGAACCAAAAATAATGTCATCAACGTAAATTTTAACCAAGAGAATGTGACCGTGGTTTTTACGGATGAATAGCGTTGTATCAATTGTTCCATGAGAGAAGCCATTGTCCAGCAAGAACTTTGTTAAGGTCTCGTACCATGCACGCGGTGCTTGCTTCAGACCGTATAAAGCTTTCTCCAAGTAGTAGACGTGATTTGGATGAATGGGATCGACAAAGCCTTCTGGTTGATCGACATAGACTACCTCTTGAAGATGACCGTTCAGAAAAGCAGTTTTGACGTCCATTTGAAACACCGTGAACTTCATATGAGAAGCAAATGCAAGGAAAAGACAAATAGCCTCAATCCTAGCAACTGGAGCAAACGTTTCGTCATAATCAATACCCTCTTGTTGTCGATATCCCTTGGCCACAAGACGTGCCTTATTCCGAACCACAATTCCATCAGAATCCTTCTTGTTCTTAAAAATCCACTTAACCCCTATTGGTCGTTGACCAGTTGGTCTTGGAACCAATCGCCATACTTTCAACCGTTCAAATTGATTGATCTCTTCTTGCATTGCAACCACCCAGTTCGGATCTAGTAAAACTTGAGCAACCGTTGTTGGTTCAATCTTACTAAGAAAGGCAGTGTATAGACACATATTCCAAGTAGCCCTTTGAGTTGAGACTGGAGCAGATGCATCACCAATAATAAGATCTATTGGATGACTTTTAGTCCATCGGTTATGTGGAAGAGGTTGTACATCAGTGGTATCCATTGAAACATCAACTGTTGTTGACGTTGAGCCTTAATCCGCTTGATCTGATGTAACGTTATCTAATGGATTCAATTGAGTATCTGGAGAAACAGCTGGAGTTGTATCAACTGATGAATCTTGAATTGGTTCAAGATTATCAGTAACAGGAGGTGGTAGGGAGGATGAAGAAGCAACAGGTGAATCAGTTGGTGTTGTAACTTCATCAAAAAGACTTTGTTGAGTCTCCATAGTAGTTGACTGTGACGGTGTAACCGGTACAGTTTAAACATTTGAAATCCGTTGAGGAACATTTGAAACCCGTTATTGCTGTAATGATACCGCAACCCGCATGCGCACCTCATATGCATGCGGGCGCTAAATAGTGTGCGTAGGCATGTGCTTGTGTGCGCTATGCGGTATGCGGATTGTATCTGATTCCTTTGTTCTCGGTACAACGGTTGCTTAGCTGTCAAGTAAATATCTTTTCCATAATTATATCCGTGATTCGGGGGAGTCAGTTATGGATGAGATTATCATGATCTGGGACGGTTCTAGAATTAGGGTTTGCCTATAAATACAAACCCTAATCATCATTCACCGGACACGGCACATTACGTAACCATCACATACGATACACATTACGTAAAACAGCATCATTCAGCATCTTTTCAAGGTTGACAGGTTAGTCTTTTGTAAGCTAGTACCTACGACCTTATTTGGGGCCTCTTGATCGACGACCGTTATCGGAGGTGGACTTAATCACTTGGCCACCTCGCCAACATCATCATGTCGGCCAGGGTTATTCATGGTAGTCGGACCGGAGAGCCACGTTCTAAGATCTTTAAACCCCTCTTTATGTATTGAGCAGGCATATTAAACCCCACGGTTAAAATATGCATGATCAAGTGGTGCTTTCATTGAGAGTCGAATTAATTCAAGACTGTTTAATTGCTTTTTCTTTTAAGGTTTTGAATTGTATGACTCGTTATTTACAAAATTTTTGAATTTTTTCTTTAACAGTATCATGACTTCCGAGGAATCATCGGAACATACCCAAAAAGATGTTCAGAATGCACCGTCTGGTAGTCAACAGACACCGATTATGACTACGGGGGCCGCTATTCAGGCGGGGTACACGATGTACCCTCCACCTATATCCGGCGAACCCTTTCAGAGGTACAAGCCGATATATTCAGACGGGGTTACACCGCCAAGAGCAAACTCACCAGTCACAACCACGCGGCTGGACTTTTCGTCAGTGTATCCAAGGGTCATCTTTGCAGGCACTAGCGGTGGAACAACGGGGCCGCATGTGGTTTGCTGCGGCCAGGTACCTATTTACAGTACCACTGTTTCAATACCTCTGCATAGGCAGAGCATTCAGCAGAATTCGTCATTTACACCGTTGCAACCTTGGCAACCACCGCGCCCAGTCTCACAATTTTTAACTCCTGCAGATGCGCAGGCGTTACTTAATAGTTGGGGATTTGGTGTCATCCCAGATACAAACTCTCATTGGGCGTCGATAACAGCGCAGCAGCAAAGTACAGCGCATACAGTTAGGCTTTTAAGAGTGTATCCTCAAGTTTCGCAGATATCTGCGCCACAGGTTTCGCTTCCTTTACAGCCACCTGTGTACTCTACGTCTTCAAGTTATCCCTCTTTTCCAACGCAGTAGCCTTGGTTATATCCGCAGACGCATGGTCAACCTTGGCAAAATGTTCAAGGGCACGCAAATCTTGCAAGTCAATTCATGCAGGCCGCACCTCCTGATATGGTTCACTTATTTTCACAACCTGACTTTGTTCAGGACATGATGAAGTGTTTCTTTGCAAACTTGAAAGGGGATCCTGTTAAACCACCCTTCGAGCTACCGACTACCTTTGACAAGTTTCCTCCGCATATATCCGCATACACGTTTCCATCAGCACCAAAGATACCTAGCACGTTGGGTACTTACAATGGCCTGACCGATCCAGATGATTTTTTACAGCGTTTCGAAGGCGCAATGCGCACACAAGGCTGGGTGGATCCGGTTGCGTGTCAGATATTTCCTATGACACTACAGGGTATTGCTCGTGAGTGGTTTAATAAGTTGTTGGCGGGTAGTATTGCCGGGTTTATGGATCTGCGGATAAAGTTTTTGCTGCAATATCAAAATCAGAGACCACGCAAGTGCACTCACATTGAATGCCATGACATCATGCAGAAGTCCAAGGAATCTTTGGGCGAATTTCTCACAAGGTATACTAATGAGTGCCTGCGTATACCAGATCTCAAACCAGAGCAACAGATTTCCGGACTCATACATGGTATAAACTCAGAACGTCATCCAACACTGGTAAGGCGTCTGCGCCATACAGTCCCAACAACTTATGCTGAGGCGCTTAATGAATGCCACGACTATATGCGGAGTGGTGAAGATAATGACATCCCAACAGCTAGCTCACGCAACGAGAGGAAGGACGATGAGGATCGTTCGCGCGATCAAAATCGTGGTAAAAACTCTCGCGGAAGGTATCCTAGCGGTGGTCCTATCAGGAATGATAAAGGGAAATCAAGTGGCAATTATCGAAACAATAATCAGTGCGGCATCAATAATCAGAACTATGCGCTGCTCAAAAGTTTGTCCAAAATGCCCAAGGAAATTTTGGCAACAGAGCCAGTATGCACGACCTTCGCGGTTCCAACTCCGCTTACAGAATTTGGCAAGCGGGACAAAACAAAGTATTGTGAATTTCATGACGATTATGGTCACGACACCAATCGGTGTAAAAACTTGATGGAACGGGTTCTGGAAGCGCTTCGCGCAGGCAAATTGGATCATCTAAAACCACCTAAAAAGGACAAGGGAAAAGCCGCAGAACGACAGTTACCATTCTTCAATACTTTGAAAAATTGTTTGAAGAAAAAAGACTTCGTATGGACTCAGGAAGCAGAATCAGCCTTTCAGGAGATGAAAAAGGTGCTTGCAGAATTACCAACACTTACTGCACCAGTATCAGGAGAAACGCTAACGATGTACCTCGCGGCATCGAAGGAAGCTGTCAGCTCAGTCCTCATCGCGGATCGCGGAAAGGTAATCCATTAATTTACATGCTTTATTTATATCGCAGAAATTTAACGACCGAGATTTTTCTCAGACGCAAATGTCGGTCTACTTCGTAAGCAAGACGCTGACATCAAGCGAAGTAAACAACTCACCAATAGAAAAGCTTGTATATGCGCTGGTCCATACGGCGCGGCGTTTGCGCCGATATTTTCAAGCACATCCAATCGTGGTTCTAACTGATCAACCAATCAAACAGGTTGGTAAACGCCTACTTTGCGGCAATGACCGGGGTTACCGCATTGACTAACGCAATCATTTTTCTTTTAGGTGTTATACAAGCCTGAGATTTCTGGCCGAATGGCTAAGTGGGCAGTTGAATTAGGTGAACATGAAATAAATTTCTCTTCGCGCAGTGCGGTTAAGGGTCAAATACTTGCTGATTACCTAGCAGAATTACCTACGGATGTTGAGGCATCAGCAGAACATCAGGATCCACCTGCACCAACTTTGTCACCATGGGAATTGTACACCGATGGTGCGTGCAGCACATCTGGTGCAGGTGCGGGTATAATTTTAACAGGCCCAGATGGCGAAGAGCATACATACGCACTGCGGTTTAATTTTGCTGTTACGAAAAACGAAGCAGAGTATGAGGCTCTGTTAGCAGGTATGCGCATTGCGCATAAGTTAAATGTTAAAATTTTGCACGCATATGTGGATTCAAAGCTAGTATGCAGTCAGGTCAGCGGAGATTTCGAAGCGCATGACATAGCCATGCAGCAATATCTATCGCTTGTTCACAACCTCGCTGACCAATTTGAAGCTTTTCAAATCTCCCACGTAATGCGTGGGCAAAATAAGAAGGCGGATGCGCTAAGCAAACTGGCTGCCTTGGCTTTTGATCATATGGGGAAGAAAGTTCTAATAGAAGAACTCAATGCGAAATCCATTGTTATGATGCCTTTAGTGGCACCAGTTGAGGAATCAAGCTCAACATGGATGATGCCCATTGTGGATTTTCTGCGGGATGGCACATCTCCTGCGGATTCTGCTGATGCAAAGAAAGTCCGCGTTAAGGCACCGCTGTATGCCCTTGAGGGTGACGTCCTATATCGAAAGAATTATTTGGGACCGCACTTAAGGTGCATTGGCCCGAAAGAGGCAGAGGAAGTTGTACGCGAGGTGCATGAATGTGCATGCGCACTCCATTCGGGGCACAGGTCCATTGTGTCAAAAATTATGCGGCTAGGATATTATTGGCCCACCATGTACGCGGATACTACGCGCATAGTTAAGCAATGTGAATCATGCCAAATACATGCACCTATTAGCAGAGCACCTGCGCATCCAATGATACCAGTCTCCTCACCGTGGCCATTCTGCAAATGGGCAATCGACATAGTCGGACCATTCCCAAAAGGCCGAGGTAATTTTATCATTTATTTTCTAAACATGTTACTCACATCAGTACCTTACGCACATTCTGCACACGCAGGAAACATCAAATTCTTGATTGTTGCAATCGACTATTTCTCAAAGTGGGTCGAAGCGAGACCGCTGGCAGCAATCTCAGGAAAAAGGGTGCAAAATTTTGTATGGGAAGACATCGTCTGTCGATTTGGTATACCAAACGAAATTGTTAGCGATAACGGTACGCAGTTCGCGGGTGACCCTTTTCGCAGCTGGTGCGCGGAGCTTAATATTAAGCAAACTTTTACATCTGTTGCGCATCCGCAGGCGAATGGCCAGTGCGAAGTCACCAACTGGGATATAGTAGCAGGAATCAAAGCTAGGTTGGGTCATGGTCACGTTGGTTGGGTGGATGAACTACCGAAGGTTTTATGGGCGCATAGAACAACACCCAAAGCAAGCACTGGTGAGACCCCGTTCAGTTTGGTCTATGGATCAGAAGCTGTTGTACCCGCAGAAATTGGGGTACCAACATTCCGCATACAAAATTTTGATGAGCAAAATAACTCTGAAGCTTTGCGGGAAAATTTTAATGTGCTGGAAGAGCGCAGACTCTCTGCGGCTGTCAACGAAGCAAATAACAAGCAAAAAATTGTAAAGTACTATAATTAGCGTGTGCGTTCGCGCTCTTACAAGTGCGGTGACTTGGTTTGGCGTCAGAACGATGCAAGTCATGCGGAGGATATTGGGAAACTGGGCCCCCGTTGGGAAGGTCCATACAGGGTAGCGAAGGCAAACAATACCGGGGCGTACCATCTCGAGACATTAGATGGAAAACCTGTGAAACGCACTTGGCATGCGACGTTATTGAAAAAATGTAATATGTAGCTAGGTGGACCTGATCACTCCAGTTTATTGTAGCACATTATTTTTTCTATGTAATTTCCGTCCGTCTGGATGTGTCGCGGTTGTAATTGTGATTAATGCCAATTAAATATTTACTCGCGCATACTTTTGTTGTTTAAATATTTTTTGTATGCGGTTCCTGCCTACTTAAGGGGTGTCCTCTAGCCCACGTGCGGCAGAAGCCTGTTTGGTTACAAGGCTAGACGCTAACGGCAGGCAAAGGGAATTGGTTTTCCCCTAGCCAAGCGCCACGCAGACTAGATGGCTGCAAAGTCAACTTAAAAAATTACAAGCATTGGTTTGCTTGTGCGTAATTACTCTCGCATTGGTTTGCTTGAGGAACTCTTAAGCATAAAGACATTGGCTTGTTTTTAGTTGCGTTGCTTACCATACAGCTACCGTGCACCTCTAGTACATGACAAAGCAAAAACGCAGTAGCTTCTGAGTCTAAATTGTTAAAGGTAAATTGTTAAAGTATTGGTTTATTTTACGCAATACCATCCGCATACGCATGAGTTTTGGTTAACTATGCGCATGGGCATGCGGTTCACCTTTTATTTGATTCGCGATATATAAACAAATAAACACACTACGCATGCATAACAGAAATATATATACATCAAATTAAGTTGTTACACAAATGGTAATTGTTTTAAACACCTGCCCATCACGGGACCTATGGCTCAAAAATTGTATTTACAATTGCCTGCCTAAGCATAGGACTTACGGCGCAAACTATTACAACAAACTAAAAATCCTCCTTGAGGAACCCATCAATCGACATATTAGGGTCCGTGGCAAACGCATTAATTAGGGGGATCGGGATGGCAGTGATGGCTTCTTCTGCTTCCATGAGCACCGCAGCCGTACCCTCCTTCAAGTTTTTCTGCACGACGTCGGGGTACGGCGGTGTGAGCCCGCAGGCTTGGTTCACCTCTAGCACTGCCTTGTTGATTTCGTTGTCTTTAACCGCGTCAACATAGGCATTGAACTTGTCGGACACAGGCTCAGAATCCATTACTTTCTGCACAATGGTAGGAAGAGCGGTGCGGAGTTTTGTCAAGTCCGCCTCCGCTAGCTCGCGACCTGTAACCGCGTCATCCTTTTCCCTCGTCACCCTTTCCAGCTCCACCCGCAGACGCTCCGCCTCCCCCTTGGACTGGTCAACCGCCCCAACCAGCTCGCGGTTTTTCTTTCTCTCTTCAATCAGTACAGTTTTGGTTTCTGCTGAAATGTCCCGTTCTTATTGATTAAAAACGTTCCATATTAATTGATTTCGTTGCGAGGTTTTGACCTCTATATGAGACATTTTTCAAAGACTGCATTCATTTTTAAAACAAACCATAACCTTTATTTCATAAATAAAGGTTTAAAAAGCTTTACGTAGATTAAATGATAATCTAAAATATCCTGTTTACACACGACCATTACATAATGGTTTACAATACAAATATGTTACATCGAAATCAGTTTCTTGAATGCAGTTTTTACACAATATCATACAAACATGGACTCCAAATCTTGTCCTTATTTTAGTATGCAACAGCGGAAGCTCTTAGTATTCACCTGAGAATAAACATGCTTTAAACGTCAACAAAAATGTTGGTGAGTTATAGGTTTAACCTATATATATCAAATCGTAACAATAGACCACAAGATTTCATATTTCAATACACATCCCATACATAGAGATAAAAATCATTCATATGGTGAACACCTGGTAACCGACATTAACAAGATGCATATATAAGAATATCCCCATCATTCCGGGACACCCTTCGGATATGATATAAATTTCGAAGTACTAAAGCATCCGGTACTTTGGATGGGGTTTGTTAGGCCCAATAGATCTATCTTTAGGATTCGCATCAATTAGGGTGTCTGTTCCCTAATTCTTAGATTACCAGACTTAATAAAAAGGGGCATATTCGATTTCGATAATTCAACCATAGAATGTAGTTTCACGTACTTGTGTCTATTTTGTAAATCATTTATAAAACCTGCATGTATTCTCATCCCAAAAATATTAGATTTTAAAAGTGGGACTATAACTCACTTTCACAGATTTTTACTTCGTCGGGAAGTAAGACTTGGCCACTGGTTGATTCACGAACCTATAACAATATATACATATATATATCAAAGTATGTTCAAAATATATTTACAACACTTTTAATATATTTTGATGTTTTAAGTTTATTAAGTCAGCTGTCCTCGTTAGTAACCTACAACTAGTTGTCCACAGTTAGATGTACAGAAATAAATCGATAAATATTATCTTGAATCAATCCACGACCCAGTGTATACGTATCTCAGTATTGATCACAACTCAAACTATATATATTTTGGAATCAACCTCAACCCTGTATAGCTAACTCCAACATTCACATATAGAGTGTCTATGGTTGTTCCGAAATATATATAGATGTGTCGACATGATAGGTCAAAACATTGTATACGTGTCTATGATATCTCAAGATTACATAATATACAATACAAGTTGATTAAGTTATGGTTGGAATAGATTTGTTTCCAATTTTCACGTAGCTAAAATGAGAAAAATTATCCAATCTTGTTTTACCCATAACTTCTTCATTTTAAATCCGTTTTGAGTGAATCAAATTGCTATAGTTTCATATTGAACTCTATTTTATGAATCTAAATAGAAAAAGTATAGGTTTATAGTCAGAAAAATAAGTTACAAGTCGTTTTTGTAAAGGTAGTCATTTCAGTCGAAAGAACGACGTCTAGATGACCATTTTAGAAAACATACTTCCACTTTGAGTTTAACCATAATTTTTGGATATAGTTTCATGTTCATAATAAAAATAATTTTCTCAGAATAACAACTTTTAAATCAAAGTTTATCATAGTTTTTAATTAACTAACCCAAAACAGCCCGCGTTGTTACTACGACGGCGTAAATCCGGTTTTACGGTGTTTTTCGTGTTTCCAGGTTTTAAATCATTAAGTTAGCATATCATATAGATATAGAACATGTGTTTAGTTTATTTTAAAAGTCAAGTTAGAAGGATTAACTTTTATTTGCGAACAAGTTTAGAATTAACTAAACTATGTTCTAGTGATTACAAGTTTAAACCTTCGAATAAGATAGCTTTATATGTATGAATCGAATGATGTTATGAACATCATTACTACCTCAAGTTCCTTGGATAAACCTACTGTAAATGAGAAAAATAGATCTAGCTTCAAAGGATCCTTGGATGGCTTGAAAGTTCTTGAAGCAGAATCATGACACGAAAACAATTTCAAGTAAGATTTCCACTCGAAATAAGATTGTTATAGTTATAGAAATTGAATTAAAGTTTGAATATGATTATTACCTTGTATTAGAAAGATAACCTACTGTAAGTAACAAAGGTTTCTTGATCTTGGATGATTACTTGGAATGGATTTAGAAAACTTGGAAGTAAACTTGCAATCTTGGAAGTATTCTTGATTTTATGAAACTAGAACTTTTGGAATTTATGAAGAACACTTAGAACTTAAAGATAGAACTTGAGAGAGATCAATTAGATGAAGAAAATTGAAGAATGAAAGTGTTTGTAGGTGTTTTTGGTCGTTGGTGAATGGATTAGATATAAAGGATATGTAATTTTGTTTTCATGTAAATAAGTCATGAATGATTACTCATATTTTTGTAATTTTATGAGATATTTCATGCTAGTTGCCAAATGATGGTTCCCACATGTGTTAGGTGACTCACATGGGCTGCTAATAGCTGATCATTGGAGTGTATATACCAATAGTACATACATCTAAAAGCTGTGTATTGTACGAGTAAGAATACGGGTGCATACGAGTAGAATTGTTGATGAAACTGAACGAGGATGTAATTGTAAGCATTTTTGTTAAGTAGAAGTATTTTAATAAGTGTCTTGAAGTCTTTCAAAAGTGTATGAATACATATTAAAAAACTACAAGTATATACATTTTAACTGAGTCGTTAAGTCATCGTTAGTCGTTACATGTAAATGTTGTTTTGAAACCTTTAGGTTAACGATCTTGTTGAATGTTGTTAACCCATTGTTTATTATAACAAATGAGATGTTAAATTGTTATATTATCATGATATTATGATATATAATATATCTTAGTATGATGTATATACAGTTAAATGTCGTTACAACGATAATCGTTACATATATGTCTCGTTTCGAAATCATTAAGTTAGTAGTCTTATTTTTACATATGTATTTCATTGTTAATACACTTAATAATATATTTACTTATCATTTAATATAATTAACCAAGTGTATCAATATCTTAATATGATTCATATGTACCTAGTAAGACGTTTTTATAACGATAATCGTTATATATATCGTTTTCGAGTTTCTTAAATTAATAGTCTCATTTTTATGTATATAACTCATTGTTAAAATACCTAATGAGATACATACTTATAATAAAATCATATTAACTATATATATATATATATATATATATATATATATATATATATATATATATATATATATATATATATATATATATATATATATATATATATATATATGTCATCGTATAGTTTTTACAAGTTTTAACGTTCGTGAATCACCGGTCAACGTGGGTGGTCAATTGTCTATATGAAACCTATTTCAATTAATCAAGTCTTAACAAGTTTGATTGCTTAACATGTTCGAAACACTTAATCATGTAAATAACAATTTCATTTAATATATATATAAACATGGAAAAGTTCGGGTCACTACAGTACCTACCCGTTAAATAAATTTCATCCCGAAATTTTAAGCAGTTGGAGGTGTTGACGTATCTTCTGGAAATAAATGCGGGTATTTCTTCTTTATCTGATCTTCTCGTTCCCAGGTGAACTCGGGTCCTCTATGAGCATTCCATCGAACCTTAACAATTGGTATCTTGTTTTGCTTAAGTCTTTTAACCTCACGATCCATTATTTTGACGGGTTCTTCGATAAATTGAAGTTTTTCGTTGATTTGGATTTCATCTAACGGAATAGTGAGATCTTCTTTAGCAAAACATTTCTTCAAATTCGAGACGTGAAAAGTGTTATGTACAGCCGCGAGTTGTTAAGGTAACTCAAGTCGGTAAGCTACTGGTCCGACACGATCAATAATCTTGAATGGTCCAATATACCTTGGATTTAATTTCCCTCGTTTACCAAATCGAACAACGCCTTTCCAAGGTGCAACTTTAAGCATTACCATCTCTCCAATTTCAAATTCTATATCTTTTCTTTTAATGTCAGCGTAGCTCTTTTGTCGACTTTGGGCAGTTTTCAACCGTTGTTGAATTTGGATGATCTTCTCGGTAGTTTCTTATATTATCTCCGGACCCGTAATCTGTCTATCCCCCACTTCACTCCAACAAATCGGAGACCTGCACTTTCTACCATAAAGTGCTTCAAACGGCGCCATCTCAATGTTTGAATGGTAGCTGTTGTTGTAGGAAAATTCTGCTAATGGTAGATGTCGATCCCAACTATTTCCGAAATCAATAACACATGCTCGTAGCATGTCTTCAAGCGTTTGTATCGTCCTTTCGCTCTGCCCATCAGTTTGTGGATGATAGGCAGTACTCATGTCTAGACGAGTTCCTAATGCTTGCTGTAATGTCTGCCAGAATCTTGAAATAAATCTGCCATCCCTATCAGAGATAATAGAGATTGGTATTCCATGTCTGAAGACGACTTCCTTCAAATACAGTCGTGCTAACTTCTCCATCTTGTCATCTTCTCTTATTGGCAGGAAGTGTGCTGATTTGGTGAAACGGTCAACTATTACCCAAATAGTATCAAAACCACTTGCAGTCCTTGACAATTTAGTGATGAAATCCATGGTAATGTTTTCCCATTTCCATTTCGGGATTTCGGGTTGTTGAAGTAGACCTGATGGTTTCTGATGCTCAGCTTTGACCTTAGAACACGTCAAACATTCTCCTACGTATTTAGCAACGTCGGCTTTCATACCTGGCCACCAAAAATGTTTCTTGAGATCCTTGTACATCTTCCCCGTTCCAGGATGTATTGAGTATCTGGTTTTATGAGCTTCTCTAAGTACCATTTCTCTCATATCTCTAAATTTTGGTACCCAAATCCTTTCAGCCCTATACCGGGTTCCGTCTTCCTGAATATTAAGATGCTTCTTCGATCCTTTGGGTATTTCATCCTTTAAATTTCCCTCTTTTAAAACTCCTTGTTGCGCCTCCTTTATTTGAGTAGTAAGGTTATTGTGAATCATTATATTCATAGATTTTACTCGAATGGGTTCTCTGTCCTTCCTGCTCAAGGCGTCGGCTACCACATTTGCCTTCCCCGGGTGGTAACGAATCTCAAAGTCGTAATCATTCAACAATTCAATCCACCTGCCCTGCCTCATATTCAGTTGTTTCTGATTAAATATGTGTTGAAGACTTTTGTGGTCGGTATATATAATACTTTTGAACCCATATAAGTAGTGCCTCCAAGTCTTTAATGCAAAAACAACGGCGCCTAATTCCAAATCATGCGTCGTATAATTTTGCTCGTGAATCTTCAATTGTCTAGACGCATAAGCAATCACCTTCGTTCGTTGCATTAATACACAACCGAGACCTTGCTTTGATGCATCACAATAAATCACAAAATCATCATTCCCTTTAGGCAATGTCAATATAGGTGCCGTAGTTAGCTTTTTCTTCAATAACTGAAACGCTTTCTCTTGTTCATCCTTCCATTCAAATTTCTTCCCTTTATGCGTTAATGCAGTCAAGGGTTTTGCTATTCTGGAAAAGTCTTGGATGAACCTTCTGTAGTAACCAGCTAGTCCTAAAAACTGGCGTACGTGTTTCGGAGTTTTCGTGGTTTCCCACTTTTCAACAGTTTCTATCTTTGTCGGATCCACCTTAATACCTTTTTTGTTCACTATGTGACCGAGGAATTGAACTTCTTCCAACCAAAATGCACACTTTGAAAATTTAGCGTACAATTCTTCCTTTCTCAATACTTCTAACACCTTTCTCAAATGTTCACCGTGTTCTTGGTCATTCTTTGAGTAAATAAGTATGTTATCAATGAAAACAATGACAAACTTGTCAAGGTATGGTCCACACACTCGGTTCATAAGGTCCATGAACACAACTGGTGCATTAGTTAAACCAAATGGCATGACCATAAACTCATAATGACCGTAACGTGTTCTGAAAGCAGTCTTTGGAATATCATCTTCTTTCACCCGCATTTGATGATACCCCGAACGTAAGTCAATCTTTGAATAAACAGACGAGCCTTGTAGTTGATCAAATAAGTCGTCGATTCTCAGTAGTGGGTAGCAGTTCTTGATGGTAAGTTTGTTCAACTCTCGGTAGTTGATACACAACCTGAATGTACCATCTTTCTTCTTTACAAACAAAACAGGAGCTCCCCACGGTGATGTACTTGGTCGAATGAAACCACGCTCTAAAAGTTCTTGTAATTGGCTTTGCAGTTCTTTCATCTCGATGGGTGTGAGTCTGTAAGGAGCACGAGCTATTGGTGCAGCTCCTGGTACAAGATCTATTTGAAATTCAACGGATCGATATGGGGGTAATCCCGGTAATTCTTTCGGAAATACATCGGGAAATTCTTTTGCGACGGGAACATCATTGATGCTCTTTTCTTCAGTTTGTACTTTCTCGACGTATGCTAGAACAGCATAGCAACCTTTTCTTATTAGTTTTTGTGCCTTCAAATTACTAATAAGATGTAGCTTTGTGTTGCCCTTTTCTCCGTACACCATTAAGGGTTTTCCTTTTTCTCGTATAATGCGAATTGCATTTTTGTAACAAACGATCTCTGCTTTCACTTCTTTCAACCAGTCCATACCGATTATCACATCAAAACTACCTAACTCTACTGGTATCAAGTCAATCTTAAATGTTTCGCTAACCAGTTTAATTTCTCGATTCCGACATATATTATCTGCTGAAATTAATTTACCATTTGCTAATTCGAGTAAAAATTTACTATCCAACGGCGTCAATGGACAACTTAATTTAGCACAAAAATCTCTACTCATATAGCTTCTATCCGCACCAGAATCATATAAAACATAAGCAGATTTATTGTCAATAAGAAACGTACCCGTAACAAGCTCCGGGTCTTCCTGTGCCTCTGCCGCATTAATATTGAAAACTCTTCCGCGGCCTTGTCCATTCGTGTTCTCCTGGTTTGGGCATTTTCTAATAATGTGGCCCGGTTTTCCACATTTATAACAAACTACATTGGCATAACTTACTCCGACACTACTTGCTCCGCCATTACTCGTTCCGACACCATTTGTTCCTTTCGTTCTGTTAACCCCTGGTTCGTAGACCTCACACTTCGCCGCGCTATGACCATTTATTTTACACTTGTTGCAAAATTTGGTACAGAACCCCGAGTGATACTTTTCACACCTTTGGCATAGCTGCTTCTGATTGTTGTTGTTGTTGCGATTGTGTAATGACCCAGAAATTTCCGATCAAATTTAAACTATAATCTCTATATGTCTCCGACACGATAAGCAAAATCTGTAATTTTGAGTCTCGAAAGTTTTGAAATCTATTTTCATGTAATCAGTTACCCTTTGACCATGCCTGACAATTCACGAACCTTTAAGTGTAAACAAAAATGTATATGTAAATAACTACATGTAACAAATTGTACATCTCAAATTAAATACATGAGAGGACTATTACTGTGAAAGTTTGGGATTTTTAGGAACACTTTTATATACTAACTGTTTAGCAAGGGACACGATATACCACTCGATATTAAAGGTGTCGGTAGAAACCAACAAGATTGTGGCTGCTTAGCTGTTTTCTTTTAAATTTCATTTGTTTCCTACACGGTTTTTTTTATATATTTAATTATTATTATAGTAGTACTAATATTCTATAAAATAAGTATATGCTAAACGAATGCAACAAAACTGCTTTCTTTTCATCTTTCTATCTGATTCTTTTGTTTGATATTTACAAGTTGGTTTATATATACATACTATATGATTTAGAAAAGAACACACACACCACCTTACATCTACTCATCTAATCTTTCCGTTTCCTTGCTCCTGATCGACTTTATCACAATAACCAACACCAAACCCACTTCTTCTCTCCTTTCTTGCTTTGGTTACTATTGAACCGAGACTAAGAACACCTAAAGCACCATCTTCTACATTTCCATATCTCTCTTTCATTCATTGATTACAACACAACACCACCACCTTAATACACCTATTGTACTGTGTTTTGTTTCGGATTATTGTGCTACCATTCACAACTCAATCCAACCAAACCATTGTTGTTGCTGCTACTAACACTTTTGGAATTGTACAAAACATAAACTCGTTTTCCCTCATGATAGTATTTTATATGCCCGAGAGACATAATAAATTAATGTGGCTAATATGTTATGATCCAAGTCGGGTCATACCCAATAACAAGTTTATCAACACCTTTATGTATTTGTTTAATGATTGGATTATTAAAACTAATACTTGACACTTAAACTTTAGAAAATTGGTTCTCTAAAGTAAAATACTTGAGATTAAATTATTTGGATAATTTTAAGTATAAGTTTAATTGGTTGATTAAACTTATTTGTGTGTTATAATTTTATAAAATGGTTATGAAATAGAATAGATGTGCAAGTAACTTATATGTATATATTTATAAGTGGCTTATAAATAATATACATGTACATGTAACATATGTATATTTATATGTTTATAAAAGGTTTATAACATATATAAATGTACATGCATAATAAAGTGTATGTAACTAGTTTCAAGCATGCTTTAATCATTAATTAAATAATAAAAAAAAAAAAAAAACAAAGGGGGACGGTTTTGGGGAGTCCCAAGACACCTCCCATGCTTGCTTTAACTAGTTGTAGTCTCCCATACATGTATATGACTCTTGCACAACTTTACACACACTTCTCTCAAGTTTCAAACTAGCAAAAATCTTCTTCTTCCTCCTCCATATTTTGGCCGATTTTGAAGGGGTTCCAAAAGGTGGTTTTGGTTTGATTTTGCTTGTAATTTGGTGTCTTGTAAATCCTAACCAAAGGTGGTGTTGGTTGCATACTTGTGGGTATACAAAACTTGAGGTTTCAAGTGAGAAACAAGCCCTTTTTCATCATCTTCTTCTCTACATCTAGTTTCTTCACCCTCTTTGATTAGAGGAGGTGAAAACTCCATAACTAGCTCTATTTACATTTTAGCATATATTACAAGACTAGATCTATCAAAGGGATTCATGTTTAAATGGTTAAACTTGTTAAAAGATTAGATTTAAAATGCTTCCGCTTACTTATTAATAAAGTCGACTTTTGACACATACATATATGGATATGGATATTTGGTAATCTTATGAATCACTACAATGGTATCTAGAGCCAAAGTCTTGTTAATATGCTTCTTGTTTTTGGCTAGAAAACTCATTTATTTTACAATCTACTAACATGCATGAAAGTAGAATGTAAAAATCTTGAGTTTTGGTGGGGTTTGGTTCTTGGCCGAAATTTTGGACCCCAAAAGTGGGTTTTGGGACTTCAAGTTTGGCCAAGATTTGTTGTTGTTTTGGTTCACAATCATGCCTTGACCTTGTGGTTGGATTTGTGTGTGATTTGATTATATTCATGGTTGATTATTCATTCTTATGGCATGTAATAATTATTCATTCATTTGGTTGTAAAGCTTGTAATAATTATTTTGTAATTTCATGTTGTAATTTATTCTATTTTGGTTTGTAAAAATAGAGTAGGTTGTAATTTCCTTTTACTAGAAAAATGTAGTAGGTTACATAATTTTGTAAAAAGAAATGAAGACTCAAGAAGATGTATGAAGATTACAAGATGGAGCATTAGGATGCAAGAGTTAGTGGGAGATTTGTTAATCTCCTACTTTGTGGTTTTAACCCTTTAGGTAACACTTGTTTTGGCTAAACAAGTGTTCACCACTTTGGCATGATTGTGGACTTCTATTTTGCATGCTTGTATGATTTTGTGTATGTGTTTGGATGATACAATATCTCATGAAACAAACTTGCAAAATGACATTATAATTGGTTATAATTAAAAACAACATAAGACACTAATAAATGGTTATTAGGAACTAGATGAAAAGTGCATATAAAATGGTTTATATCAAGTAAAAATTGGTTTTTTTTTTTACTAATGACATGAAATGGGGTTTTCATAATGTACCATACATCAAATGCATGTTGGTGTATGGAAAGGGTTTTCTTAAACTAGAATTTAGGAAGACTTAAAATCCCTTTAACTAAAACAAAGAAAACAAGTTGAACGCCATCCTTTTGTGAAAACACTTAGACATATTAAGAAACTCTTGACGGGATAAAGGTCACCTAACCGTCATGAGCGGATTAATATGAATAAGGTAAATTCCGCACACTAGTGGGATAAAGGTCACCTAACCACTTGTTTGTTAAATTTACATGTTTACACAAGTAGGACGACTTGAATTGGGAATCATGAACTTAGGGTCACCGAAGCATGAGGAACAATTAGGCGTTGATGGGATTAATATGCCATGCAAAAGGATTGCATGATCCCATAACTTAGAAGTTGCAAAAGGATTGCAATTGTCATGTAAATGACTACCTAGCTAAATCAAATGACGGGATAAAGGTCACCTAACCGAAATTTGATTTACCGTTGGATTCTAAGATTTAATAAAACAATTAAAAATCATAAAAGGGTTTTGTTTATTAAATCTAAAATCGATACTTAAAAGAACTTTGTTAAATTTTGTAGATGGCCGCCAACAACAACAACAACTTGCAAAACGTACCAATTAACATGAACAACCTATCGTTACGGTCTCTCTTAGAGAAAGACAAACTCAACCATACGAACTTTATGGATTGGTTCCGTAATTTAAGAATTGTCCTTAGGCATGAGGACAAGGCGTATGTGTTGGAGGACCCTATTCCCGACCAACCAGACGAGGCGGATGTAGTGGGCATGGCTGCTTGGGATAAGTATGTCAACGATTCCGTGCAAGTATCATGTCTAATGCTTGGGACTATGATACCCGAACTCCAAAAGGATTTCGAGTTTCATACCGCATACGACATGATCACTCAATTGAAGGAGATGTTCCTTCAACAAGCACGAGTTGAGCGCTTCGAGACCGTTCGAGCGCTTCATGCATGTCGTATGGACGACTCCCAATCCGTTTCAACATATGTCCTCAAAATGAAAAGCCTTATCGATCGCGCCAACCGTCTCAATCTAAACATATCAAAAGAGCTTGCCACCGATCTTATCCTAAACTCCCTATCAAAAAGGTTTGATCAATTTGTAATTAATTACAATATGAATGGGATGGATAAGAGCATTGGTGAGCTCCACGGGATGCTTAAGACGGCGGAAACTAGCATGGGTAAAAGGGCTTTACCCGTGTTAGCAATCGATCAAGGTGGGTCCAAGGGTAAAAACACCTTTAAGCCTAAGGTGGCTAAAAGGAAAGGACCCGCCAATCAAGGCAAGGGAAAAGGGAAAGGGGTCACCCCAAACAAGAAGCAAAAGGTTGCGGGACAAGCAAACCCCAAGGAAGACCCGTGTTTCGGTTGCGGTGAAATGGGTCATTGGAAACGAAACTGCCCGGTCTACCTTAAGGAGTTGAAAGACAAGAGGGTTGCGGAGCAAACCTCAGGTAATATATATATGGTATATATAGAGCTAAATATTACTTCTTCTAATACATGGGTATTAGACACGGGATGTGGAACTCATATTTGCAATTCTTTGCAGGGGTTCAAAAGAAGTGATCATATGGCGGGAACATCAAGTCTCTATATGGGCAATGGTGCAAAGGTGCATGTTAAAGCTCAAGGAGATTTTGTTTTGAAGCTACCAAGCGGATTGGAGCTTATTTTAGAAAATGTTTTGTATGCCCCGGATTTGTGTAGAAACATTATTTCTATTTCTCGCTTGAAACAATGTGGTTTTAATGTTAATTTCATTAATGATGATATCCATGTTTGTTTAGATAATGTGTTCTATTTCAAGGCTTCGCCTTCAAATGGAATTTATGAATTGGTTCATGATGATACATCATCTAGTAGCTCAATGTACCATACTAGCACCAAGAAACTCAAAAGGGATTTGAGTGATTCCTATTTATGGCATTGTCGCCTTGGTCACATAAACAAGAATCGAATGCATACACTTCAAAAGAATGGACTTTTGAAATCAAATGAGATGGATTCATTTGATGTATGCGAATCTTGTTTACAAGGCAAGATGACTAAAACACCTTTCAAAGGGACATTTGAAAGGGCTAAGGACTTGTTGGGATTAATACATTCGGATGTATGTGGACCCTTTAAGCCCATAACTAGGAATGGTGAAAGATACTTTGTTACATTCATTGATGACTTCAGTCGTTTCGGATATGTCTACTTGTTAAGACATAAGGATGAAACTTTTGAAGCATTCAAAGAATATCAAAACGAAGTACAAAATCAACTCAACAAGACAATCAAGGTACTTCGTACCGATAGAGGAGGTGAATACCTAAGCGATGCTTTCCAAGATCATCTTAGGAGTTGTGGGATTATCTCACAACTTACTCCACCCGGAACACCCCAACTTAATGGAGTTTCCGAAAGGAGGAACCGAACCCTAATGGATATGGTTCGATCTATGATGGCAAGAAGCTCGTTACCTCTATCATTTTGGGGTTATTGTCTAAGCTCCGCGGTTCGTATTTTAAATATGGCCCCAACCAAGAAAGTGGAACGAACTCCTCATGAGATGTGGTTTGGAAAACCTCCTTCTCTTTCATACTTGAAAGTATGGGGATGTGAAGCTTATCCTAAGCGCCATGTAGCTAATAAGTTACATGCTCGATCCACAAAGTGTATCTTCATAGGATATCCCAAGGATGATATGGGATACTATTTCTATGATCCGACCGAGCAAAATGTATTTGTTGCTCGAAAGGCGGAATTCCTTGAAACCAAATTCCTAATGGAAGGTGATGGTGAAAGGAAAATAGATCTTGTAGAGGTACAAGATCAAGTTGATGATACACAAATGGTTGACACTAGTACTCAACATGAGGATGTTGAAAATGATCAAGTGGATGATCAAAGTACACAAGACGTTCGAAGATCTAGTAGGATTAGTAATCCTCCTGAGAGATATGGTTTTCTCGTGGATGGATGCTACACGGTTGATTTGGATGAACCGATAAACTACGAAGATGCTTTATCAAGGATTGATAAAGATAAATGGCAGGAAGCCATGAACGCCGAGATGCAATCCATGTATGAAAACCAAGTGTGGGAACTTGTTGAGCAACCTCCTAGCTCTAAGCTAGTTGATTGCAAATGGCTTTTCAAAATGAAAACCGACATACATGGAAACTTGGATACATATAAAGCTAGACTTGTTGCAAAAGGTTTCACTCAAACTCAAGGGGTTGATTATGATGAAACTTTCTCGCCTGTTGCAATGCTAAAGTCTATTAGGATATTATTTGCCATTGCTGCTCACTACGACTATGATATATGGCAAATGGATGTCAAAACCGCTTTCCTAAATGGATATCTTATGGAAGATGTCTATATGGTCCAGCCTGAAGGATTTGTTGATCCAAAATATCCTAAAAGTGTATGCAAGTTAAAGAAGTCAATCTACGGATTGAAACAAGCATCTAGAATGTGGAATCATCGTTTTAATGAGGAAGCCGAGAAATTTGGCTTCATTAAAAATGGTGATGAAGCTTGTGTATATAAGAAAGCTAGTGGGAGCACTATCATGTTCCTTGTACTATATGTGGATGATATATTATTATTTGGAAATGATATTACCACAATGCAAGGAGTCAAAACTTGGCTAAAGAGTTGCTTCTCCATTAAGGATCTTGGAGATGCACAATACATATTGGGGATAGGGATCTATAGGAATAGATCCAAGAGATTGATAGGTTTAAGTCAAAGTACATACATTGATAAAGTCTTGAAAAGGTTCAAGATGGAAAACTCTAAGAAAGGTTTGGTACCTATTCAAAGAGGAACCATTCTCAGTTCATCTCAATGTCCTACCACAAAAGATGAACAAGAGAAGATGAAGAATGTCCCATACGCGTCTGCTATTGGGTCAATTATGTATGCAATGATATGTACTAGACCGGATGTGTCATGCGCTCTAAGCTTGACAAGTAGATACCAGAATAACCCAGGAAACAGTCATTGGATTGCTGTTAAAAGTATATTGAAATACCTTAGGAGGACTAAGGATATGTTTCTAATATATGGGTCTGGTGAGGAGGAACTCGCTGTAAAAGGTTACGTGGACGAGAGCTTCCAAACTGATCGAGATGATTCTCGATCACAATCCGGTTATGTCTTCATGTTAAATGGAGGTGCGGTCTCTTGGAAGAGTTCAAAGCAAGATGTTGTTGCATTGTCCACTACAGAGTCGGAGTACATTGCCGCCTCAATGGCAGCTCAGGAAGCTGCATGGATGAAGAAATTTATCGACGACTTAGGAGTGGTCCCTTCCATTCAGGACCCTCTTGAGATCTTTTGTGACAACGAGGGTGCGATTGCTCAAATCAAGGAACCTCGTGCTCATCAAAAGACTCGTCACATTGAGCGGAGATTCAACTACATCAGGGATGAGATTGAAAAGGGAAAGATATGTATTCACAAAGTTCACACAGATCATAATGTTGCAGATCCACTCACGAAGCTTTTACATGGGCCAAAACATGATGGACATGTTTGTGCATTAGGGCTTCGATATTCTAGTGATTGGAAATGATCTATTTTATGTATTGTAACGGAACGAATTAGTTCAAACTCATTAATATAATTATGGTATTAATTTTATTTTGAGTTATGTTCCAATTTTGCATATTTATCCATGAATAAATTATTATTCTAAATTCCGTAGTTGATCACAATTGTGGGAACAAGTGTGAGGTTTAGACTATTATGAACTTGGATTGGTTAACATTCAAGGACTGAATGTGGGGCAAGGTTGCAACCAAGGTTCATAGATATTTGTGGGACACAAATATTGGAAGACCCGCTCTCAAGGTTTACTGTATGGAGCCTTTGTGGTTGATCACATGTAATCTTGAGTAAAGGAGAATATCATTGTATCCTCTGACCTGAGATACATATTGGGTTCAGATATTCACCGAGTATTGTGCTTTGATTCCTTCCTTCGCTATTCTGAAACATGGTAGCTCATAAGGGAGGCTTCAGGTATGATGCAAGGTGTAGTGTCTAGGACGTATGTAGTCAAGATGGAATTTGTCCCTCTTATTCGTTGAGAGTCAGATGTCTAAGGCCTGATAAAGCTAAATCTATAAGAGAGTGATCACTCTATGTCTCTTGGATTTAGCATGACATCTAGGACAAAAGGATATAGTGAAAGATTCACCTAATCATATTCGAGATGGGAACTCGAAAGGGATGATGTTATTGAATGGCACTAAGTCATAACATATTGGGGGTGATGGACGGTCGTTAGGTGGTATCCGTCACTTGCATTAATTCCTTATGTTTCTCGTGCAAGTGGGAGATTGATAGTATTTTATATGCCCGAGAGACATAATAAATTAATGTGGCTAATATGTTATGATCCAAGTCGGGTCATACCCAATAACAAGTTTATCAACACCTTTATGTATTTGTTTAATGATTGGATTATTAAAACTAATACTTGACACTTAAACTTTAGAAAATTGGTTCTCTAAAGTAAAATACTTGAGATTAAATTATTTGGATAATTTTAAGTATAAGTTTAATTGGTTGATTAAACTTATTTGTGTGTTATAATTTTATAAAATGGTTATGAAATAGAATAGATGTGCAAGTAACTTATATGTATATATTTATAAGTGGCTTATAAATAATATACATGTACATGTAACATATGTATATTTATATGTTTATAAAAGGTTTATAACATATATAAATGTACATGCATAATAAAGTGTATGTAACTAGTTTCAAGCATGCTTTAATCATTAATTAAATAATAAAAAAAAAAAAAAAAAACAAAGGGGGACGGTTTTGGGGAGTCCCAAGACACCTCCCATGCTTGCTTTAACTAGTTGTAGTCTCCCATACATGTATATGACTCTTGCACAACTTTACACACACTTCTCTCAAGTTTCAAACTAGCAAAAATCTTCTTCTTCCTCCTCCATATTTTGGCCGATTTTGAAGGGGTTCCAAAAGGTGGTTTTGGTTTGATTTTGCTTGTAATTTGGTGTCTTGTAAATCCTAACCAAAGGTGGTGTTGGTTGCATACTTGTGGGTATACAAAACTTGAGGTTTCAAGTGAGAAACAAGCCCTTTTTCATCATCTTCTTCTCTACATCTAGTTTCTTCACCCTCTTTGATTAGAGGAGGTAAAAACTCCATAACTAGCTCTATTTACATTTTAGCATATATTACAAGACTAGATCTATCAAAGGGATTCATGTTTAAATGGTTAAACTTGTTAAAAGATTAGATTTAAAATGCTTCCGCTTACTTATTAATAAAGTCGACTTTTGACACATACATATATGGATATGGATATTTGGTAATCTTATGAATCACTACACCTCATACACCACCAAACATCACGACGGTTTGTTATGTCAAATAACCATCTTCATTCAACAGACCCACTTGGATACTTGGCTTCCATATCATGTTAAACCCACTTACTCTTTTTGTTTGAAGTTTAACAAATCCCAGAACTATCATTTAGAACTCTCTCTCTCGCAACCTTAAACCACCAAGCCTCCACTTGTTACTCTTCGGAATAAGTATTACCAACAAACAGCTGCCTCGTTCAGAGTAACGATATCAAAATTTGTTGTTTCTCAGTTAAACCTTCTTCTGTCTTAAGACTTCGACAAAACCGCCATCTTTATATTTTTCTTTCTTTCTACCTTCAAACACAATCCAATCTCATGGTTACTATTTTTTTTAGCATTCAAAACCAAACAAAACCCATTTGATCAAAATCTTTTAAATCACTGTTGTTGCTGCAAAACACCTTCAATTATTTTAGATGATTACCTGCAATGTTACTTCTATCTTTCTGTTTTTATGATCGATCAATCACACAATGACACCAAAAAATTTTATACGAACCCATGATCACCACAACCCACACACCACAAAACCATTTAAATAACCACCAAATTCTTACAGCTATTGTTATCTGTTTTCTTTCAACCACCCATAACCACAACACCCAAACCCACGGTGGATTCCACCCACTTCAACCGTAAACAAACCTAATTACCCAAACCTGTTATACTTCTACTGCTACAATCATATCCCTTCTGCTGCCGTAAGGTTCGATCTGTACAGCTGCTTTGATTGTGTTTCCGTCTGGTTCAGTTCATCGAAGGAAGAATGAGGGTGAATGTTAATTACTTGAGACAAACAAATAGGGAGGCTTCTGTATACGATATTTTCTTTCGGCCAACCATCACAAATAAAATAACCCTACCGAAATTATTTAAGGAGTTAGTGGACAAATATGTAGATGGTAACGAACCCCACACAATGTTTTCCAGTTGTTTTCACGATATCTAAAAGTTAATCTAAATGGATACAGTTAATGTAGTACTTGGACTAGTTTAAAAACTAGTTTGCATCTTGGGTTAGATTAAATTGTTCCATGGATTAGTAATCTTTAAGTTGGGCCGTAAAAGTAGTTGGGCCGAGTTAAGTTGCTGATGGACTGGATTGAAGTTGGAAGGAAACATAATAAAATGGGTTAAATAAACTGAATCAGGAATTAGAACAGAAAAGCATCACGCAGTCCATTGGTCTGAGTGGGTGTTGGTTGAGCAAGAGGTTGTGGGTTTGAGTCCCGTTCACAACACATCTTTTTACTCAAGATTTTAAAGGGTATAATATGTTATTTTATTTTAATTATTATTATTATTGTTGTTGTTGTTATTATTATTATTATTATTATTATTATTATTATTATTATTATTATTATTATTATTATTATTATCATTATTAGAATTAGTATAGTATTATTATTACTAAAAATATCATTATTTTTACTATTAGTAATATTCAGAATTATCATCATATTTATTATCAACATTAATATTATTAACATTATTATTATTAATATTATTATTATTAGTAAAAATTAACATTTTAAAAAAATATATATATTATTATTATCATGACTATTATTATTATTATTATTGTTATTATTATTATTATTATTATACTATAACAAATATATATTTTGTATATATATTTATTACATATACCATAATTATATTAATACCACATTTAATTATATATTATCACAAATAATTAAGTCATTAATAAATACCATGATTCAAATAACAAGTAAATCACTATATGTATATATGTAAAATTGTTCGATATCAATGTGTTAATATATATATGAATGATATAGGTTCGTGAATCCGAGGCCAACCTTATAATTGATCAATGGTGTTATATGTATACTACAAAATACAGTATGGTGAGTATATAGTTCCCTTTTTACTCTAAATATTTTGGGCTGAGAATACATGCGCTGTATTTATAAATGATTTACGTTATGGACACAAGTGATCAAAAATAAATTCTATGTTGAGTTGTACCATGGCATATTTCTTTATACTTGGTAGCTAATATTTGCGTGAGGAGCGTAAACGCGAATCCTGTTGATAGATCTATCGGGCCTGACAACCCCAACCGGGCTGGACGACCAGTTTTAAACGGTTGCACAGTACTTCATTTCGTTACTACACTTGGTACGGTGTAGGGTTTATTTAAGAATATGCTGCTGTGATTTAAATGTTAAGTATGGTTACCAAGTGCTCAACGACTTTTTCATACACTTGCGAGTGTATTATGTTTAATATGAAATCTTGTGGTCCATAGTTATAACGCTGCTAGCATCAAACCTATATCTCACCAACTTTATGTTGATGTTTTAAAGCATGTTTATTCTTAGGTACGTATAGAGTCTTCCGCTGTGCAGTTGCTCAAATTAAAGATATTATTTGGAGTCGATCATCGCAATGAGACCAGATTGATGATTTCGTCCAGGGGGATAAGGACGGGGTTTAACAGAATGGTATCAGAGCGGTGGTCTTAGTGAACCAGGTCTTCCATTAGTGTGTCTAACTGGTAGTCGTTAGGATGCATTAGTGAGTCTGAACTTCGACCGTGTCTACATGTCAAAAGTTTTGCTTATCATTTTAGCCGGAAATCATCTGCTTATCATCCTTAGGAAAATACCTGCTTATCAATCTTGAGTCTAGACACGTCTTATTGCATTTAGTGCATCGATAGTGTATAGACAAAATTCATATCTTAACGTATCTACTATTGTTACCTTTGGCCAACATCTTTTCAAAGATTCTCCATAACCTACGGGATTTTGGTATTATATATATACATAAGTAAATTATGTATTGAGAAGTACCAAATCTAACTCCTATAATCTATTCCATACCAAAAATTCATTTCCTCGATTATACAAGATGGATTCCGCATCTAGTTCGAATTCCTCAAATTCCGACAGCTACGCCGATATGGATTTTCATTCGAGCTCCGAAGGCTGCGTCACCGTGATGGATCAACCAATTTCCCATCATATGCTCTGGATGAATTGGAGATGGGTTCGTAATATACTAAATCACTGGAGATAAGAAGAAGGTGATCCATTCCATCCACCAAATTGTCCTCTTAACGATGAACCTGAAGCACTTACCGGTGAACCTGTTCGAGAAACTATTTTCTCTCTCATTTCTAGAGTATCACGTCACGATTATATACTATCCCATATTTCGAATCTTGTTCATTCGCTCGCTCCAACCTTCAATCATCCCGGTGTACTAGCAGAAGTTAACGAACTTCGCGCTCGCGTGACGGCTTTGGAGAACCTGGTGCGAAGGTTATAAACACCAGCAGCACCACCAGCAGCATAATCAATACCACCATCATCAACACCGACAGTATCCTTATCACCCCAACCACAATCGCATCGTAAACCTCAACATCACAAACTATACCTCGGATATCAACCTCACCCGCCTCAATATTACCATCTGTACTCTGAGTATGATCTTCGTTCTACATATCATTCTACATCGAGTATTCTCACTTTACGTATCATTCTACCTCATTCATCCTCGCTCGCTATGGTGATTATGTAATTTCTAAAGTTTTAGAGATTATGTAATCTAGTATTAGCAAAAAAATCAAATAAGTTTAATATCTTATTGACTCATTAGATCCATGATTACATTCGAAGAAAATATATATGCAAGTATATTTTCATAGAGATTGTAATTAAAAATTTCTTTCGTTCAAACTATTAATGATGAAAATATTTTAACAGGTAGGTAGTACCCGAGGAATATTTAGATTTCACATTAATAAGTTACACTGTATATTTTTCGAAGCTGATTCAACGGTCATTTACTATCCTATTTACAAACACCGATATACGTATCCGTTTATCATAAAATAACCATTCCTGTTCAAATTTCATATTTGGATTTTGACCTATCAGAATCCAAAAAGTGGCATAACGAAGAAAATATTGGACAAAATAAAAAGTGTTAGAAACAAACGAATTAACTAATTGAAATCTTGTTAGAATTCCACGCTAACTGTTCCAGCTAACTGTTCCTGGCTAACACTTAATTCAACGCAATTTACATTCTCGCAAATTTTATTTATTGTTATTTAATTTCTGCACTTTACATACCGTCGGGACACATGTACAACAATACGTCGGATTAATTCTGAGACAACACGTTGTATAATGGGTCATGATATATATTTATTTATTTTACGCATTTTAATAACGGGACACGTATAGAAGGTTTCGACCTATCATATCGACCCATCTATATATATATTTCGGAACAACCATAGACACTCTATATGTGAAGGTGGGAGTTAGCTATACAGGGTTGGAGTTGATTCCAAAATATATATATGGTTTGAGTTGTGATCGACACTGAGACCGGTACACGGGTCACGATACGTATTAATTAATTCGAATATTATATATTAATTTATATATGAATATATTGGACGATTGGACAATTGGACTATTGGACTGCTAACTATGGACAAGTAAAATGAATTAAAATATTGATTATAACATATGAAACTAAACAATTCTTCAAGTTTGCCACTTGATTTCATCCTAAACCTCATTTGTACATTGACGATTACAATTCGCATTCAAATCTTTCATGATTATAGAAAACACCTCAATCGAGAAGTTGAACCAGCCGCACCTCGTTTACGGAAGAAAGATTCATGCATATAGTTATGCATCTGAAGAACTCTCGAACCCAAATTCATAGTTTAACACGTATCCGTGTTGAATCCTTTACCATTTATTAGCAAAAACAACCTTACAATTCCTTTTCAAAGTAGTCGATTTTGTCACAGCTTCAGCAAGTTAACTCCGAATTCTCAGTAAAACTAGTCTTATTATCACCTCGATATGTACATTATCCTTCCACTATCATTACCGAAAAACCTTTTATATTCCACGATATCATCAGCAGATGTACCAGCAGCTCGTCGTCTCTTTGGCGGAATCCGCAATCAGTAATTTGGAAATCTCCAGTTATACCTATAACATCTATCCCTAAAAAATTTCATACTCCAAATGTGAAGTTCTAAAAAACATCTTGAACTACAGATAATTCTTGAAATGCTGATGAAGCAGCAAAAACTGTAAACAACTTTAACAGTCAAAAGTGTGACAATAAAGTACAGTGAGTTGGTAAAGCTCGTAAAAAGAGAAGGAAAATGGATTGAGCAAAGTATGAAAGAGGTTGTGAATAAATCATAAAGAATGGAACTTGCCTTCAAAGAATCCAAATGATTCAGTGCCTGCTGAAACCGTTAGTAAGAACCCTACTCTTTATTCTAAACCTTTCCAGATGATATTCATCATCATCATCTTTTCTTAGATATTATAAGATATCTCCATATCTTCCGTTATACATATTCTCCATATTTCTGGAGATATTTTCACAACTATTCTTATCTGGGATCATTTATCTCTCCGTAATATCTGCGTTACAACATAAAAGAAACTGTGGTAGTTTCTAAATTCTGAAATCTTCGAGTTTAAAATAGGAATGTTTTGAAGAAGTGTTGGGAACTGATGCATGAATTAGTATAATATAATGACACTTGATCAACGTCATTATATTACAGTAAGTCATGTTAAGTTTCTAATGGAATGTGATGATTCACAGTACCATCATCATGTGTGTGATGACCCGGAAATTTCTGACCAAATTTAAACATAATCTTTGTATGATTAACATTTCCGACATGATAAGCAAAGTCTGTAAAACTGAATCTCAAAATTTTTGAACTACTTTTATATATTTAAATACCCTTCGGTTGTTTTCGACGATTCGCGAACAATTATATGTAAATAGATACATATATACTATAACTTGAAAAGGTAACAATGTATTAATTATTTGATACCGTACATTAAACTTATTGATTTAAATATCTATTTGAATATATATGATAAGTTGAAATATTTATTATTAAAATTTATTTATAAATAACTTCCAATGTGTATTTAAAAATTGATTTATGTATATTAAAAAGATATATACATATATATAATTTCAATTTATTTAGTAAGCGATAGTAACATTCGTTTATTGATTCGATTGATATTTAAATAAGTTAACTAAAGCGTTTAAGATGAACCAGTAAAACACTAATTTGCTACAGTATTTTCAAATTGCTACAGTACCTAAAATGCTACAGTGTTTTCGAAAATCATTATTTGCTACAATGAAATTGCTACAGTAAAAAAATTGACTTTGCTACAGTGAATTGCTACAGTAAAAATTGACTACAGTAACTTTGCTACAGTAGTATAGTTTATGGATGATTTAAGACTATATTTTGACAAAGGTAAGAGTCACGAAACGAAAAGTACTAGTTTTCTCAGCGTACGAAAGGGCGTTCGAAAAACCGAAACCGGGACATAAGTCGAGTGATGACATACGACTTATCAGAACAAAAATTACAAGTCAACTATGCATGTGAATTTAATATAATATATAATTAATTATATAAATTAAATATATTATATATAATATAAAATTATGTCGACAAACAAGAAGTTAAAAATTTGTGAGCTGTCCCAGGGTTCCATGCGATCGCATGGCCTTGAAGCACAAATCCCATGCGATCGCATGGGGTACTTTTTCAGGTATGATTGCTATAAATTGCAGTTTTTGGCTCGAGATAATCACACACATACACAAATATAGATATACTCCGTAATATTATTTATTATTATTATTATTATTATTATTATTATTATTATTATTATTATTATTATCATTATTATTATTATTATTATTATTATTAATAGGATTATTATTAATCTTATTATTTTTTTATTATTAGTGTTATTATTTTTGCGATACAAAAATAATAATGTACATAAAATATTACGACGGAGTGCTGTCCAAGTAATTTTCAAAACGTGTTCCAAGCGAGCTAGAGCTAAGGAAAATATGGGTTATTGCCAAGGAAATTATGGGTAATGTTCGGGGGTATTTTTGTGAATTAAACCTCGTGTTTATCATCTTCGATGCGTCTACGTGCTTTCCTGCAATATTGTATATCAATATTAAACAGTGAGTTTCATAAGATCCCTTTTACTCTCTACATTTTTGGGCTGAGAATACATGCAAATGCTTTATTAACCGATATACAATATTTATATGTGTGAGTTTCATTTGCTCCCTTTTTAATTGCTTTTGCAATCTATATTTTTGGGCTAAGAATACATGCACTTTATTTTAAACGCAATGGATACAAGTACATACTAAATTCTACACCGAGTTTGAACCGAAAATCCCTTAGCTTTGGTAACTAGTAACTGCCAGTTATAAGAACTGGTGGGCAGGAGTAGTTATATATGGATCCATAGGGCTTGACATCCCCGTCTGTTCCAGGTATAGAAACCCTAGCCTGAACTATAAAACAGACGTATGCTATTTGAGTTTAGTACACGTTGGTTTGCGTGTATTGTACATGTTGGTTGCATGTATGTTAAAACAGGGGTACTTATTATAACGTTAAAGCTTAGTTACCAGGGTGCTCAATCTTGTAGAATATTTTGATAAACGTTTCTGGATGAAACAACTAAAATCTTGTGATCCACCTTTATATACAGATTATGCGCAACATTAAAACTATGAACTCACCAACTTTTGTGTTGACACTTGTTAGCATGTTTATTCTCAGGTTTCCTAGAAGTCTTCTGCTGTTTGCTTAGATGTTAGACAAGCTATGTGCATGGAGTCTTACATGACATATTTTTCAAGGAAACGTTGCATTCACCAAATCATCACCATGTATCTTATTTTGACTGCATTGTCAACGGAAATACTGTTGTAAACTATTATTTATGGTGATTGTCTATATGTAGAAATCATCAGATGTCGAAAACCTTTGATTTAAATATTCATTTATGGTGTGCCTTTTCAAAAGAATGCAATGTTTACAAAACGTATCATATAGAGGTCAAATACCTCGCAATGAAATCAATGAATGGCGTGTTCGTCCAAGTGGATTTAGAGCGATCGTCATAGTTGGTATCAGAGCGTTGGTCCTAGCGAACCAGGTCTTGCATGAGTGTGTCTAACTGATAGTTGTTAGGATGCATTAGTAAGTCTGGACTTCGACCGTGTCTGCATGTCAAAAGTTTTGCTTATCATTTTTGTCGGAAATTACCTGCTTATCATTCCTAGTCTAGAAACATTTTACTGCATTGATTGTATGAATAGCGTATAGACAAAATTCATATCTTAGCGTATCTGTTACTGTAAACTTTTCCTGACATCTTCCGAAAATTTCTCCGTGATTTATAGAATTTGGTATTATATATACATATGTAAATTATGTATTGAAGAATACCAAACTACATTCTATAATCTAATTCATATAAAAAAATCATCTCCCTAATTATACAAGATGGATCCCGTATCTAGTTCAAATTCCTTAAACTCTGACAGCTATTCCGATATGGATATTCACCTGAATTCCGAAGACAGTGTAACCGGAATGGATCAACCAATTAGCCATCATCTATTCTGGATGAATTGGGGATGGGTTCGTAGCCTACTTAATTATTGGAGACAAGAAGAAGGCGATCCCTTCCATCCACCACATTGCCCTCTTGGCGAAGAACCTGAAGCACTTACCGGCGAACCTGTTCGTAATACCATTTTCTCTCTCATCTCCAGAATATCTCGTCATGATCATATACTCTCTCAAATTCTGGATCTTATTCATCCACTCGTCCGAACCGCCAATCATCCCGGTGTAGTAGAAGAAGTCAACGAGCTTCGCGCTCGGGTAGTGGCTTTGGAGAATATGGTGCAAAGGTTACAAGCACCAGCAGAATCTCCGGCATCAACAGTACCACCGACAACAACACCAACAGTACCATTACCACCACCAACAACATCCGTACCGCAAGCCTCAACATCACAATATGTACCTTGAACATCAACGTCATACGTACCGTAGTTACCAAGAAATACCAGTAACAATAACCGATGAAGTATTAACTCAATTCCCTGAATAAATTTTATGTATATTTAATATATATGAATTTTTAAATCAAAATAAATCTTTTCGTACTAAGCTATTACGTGTGAATCTTAACTGGTAGGTACTACTCGGTTAGTTCATATTACTAATATGCAATGATGTACATCCTTCCTTAACAACTTAACCTTTGTTAACTACAATCTCTGTTTCAACCTAATGAATTCCATTTCATAATAAACCAAGTGTATTAATCAATTACATAATTGATTTTACATTTTCAATTTCGATATACTCGAAACTTTCTAGAAAACATCATTTTTACCTTGCGAAGTTAGCAAGAGTTCCATAAGCACCAACATGATTCACTGAGGAAATATCAATAAAACTGAATAACGAAGTATTGATTACATTAGTAAAATACTCCACGAAGATTATGAAATCTTTAATGTTTTAAAGATTATTCATTTCTAATCCAGCCAAAAATTAAATGAGCTTAACTCATCAAATCTGTATTACATCTGAAGAAAATATACATATATTTTCATAAAGACGGTAATAAAAATTCTTTTGTACAAAATATTACTTGTGAAATCTTTAACGGGTAGGTAATTCCCGGGAAATATATAAGTTCACAATTAATATGTTATACTGTACATTCTTCAACTTTGATTCAAAAATTATTAACTATGCTCACAACGATATACAATCGTTTCCATACAAATTCAATTACATATTCTGATATTGACGGATCAGAATCCAAATCAAGATTTAACGGGTGACATCATTCTTAGATCTCTACATCTTTAAAAGCTATACTTTGACTTCAAAAATGTGAAAGATCCTTTAACATTGTTATTACTGAAAATAACCATGCAATTTATTTTCAAAATATCCAGTATTATCAACCGTTCAACCAGTCAACGACGACCTTTCAGACTTGTAACTTTGGCATATACATTTTTGTTATCGTGGAATCTTTCATGTTCCACCACATTAGCAGTAAATTTACCAACAACTTCATTGATCTTTGACCTTTCGAAAAATCCTTATACTCATTGAAACCGTATCATGTACTCATCCACATCTTATAACGGCAATTGCCATACCAACTATCAGGAATTAGCAATCAGTATTTTGAAATCTTGTAGCACGTCTACGCCAACAGTTATATGTGTACATATAACGTCTACCTCCTGGACTTACATACTTCGAATGTGAAGTTTCCGAAAAACACCCCAAACTACGAAACTAGTTCTCCGAATTTTGGAAAAATGTTGATGAAGCAGCAAAAACTGTAAACGAACTTAACAGTCAAAAGTTTGATGATAAAGAATAGTATGGTGGTAAAGTTGAGAAAAAGAGAAAGTTTGGAACTGGAAAACGGATTGAGCAAAGTATGAAAGAGGCTGTAGATAAATCACAAGGACGAAACCTGTCTTCAAAGAATCCAAATGATTCAGTATCTGCTGAAGCCATTAACGAATACCTTGCTTCCGAATCTAAACTCTTGCGGACAATATTCTTCATCATCCTCTGATATTAGAAATTCTAAGATATCATCGTATCTTTCATTATAAATATCCTCGATATTTCTGAAGATATCTTCATACCTATTCTTATCGGAAATCATTCATCTCTTCACACTATCTGTGTTACATCATAAAAGAAACTATTTAGGTTTCTAAAATCTGGAAGAAAAAAAAAATGGATGTTTTGAAGTAATATTGGGAACTGAAGCATGAGTTAGTATAATATAATGACACTTGATCAACGTGATTATATTACAGTAAATCATGCTGAGTTTCTAATGGAACGTGATAAAGGTTCATAGATCATACCCTCATCATAAACCATGTTACATAACTCTTTCATTCTATATAATCTCTAAATATATCAAGAAAATATATTGCTTGATGATTCGGTCTTTTCCAGATATTCTGGTAATTTGACAAATCAAGATCGTGCCATTACAATTTATTTCTTAGAACATTAATTATGTTCATCCGAAATTCATACCTACAAATTCTGAACCATTATCCGCTTGACTTAAGGTCGGGAAGAGAAATCGAAAGCATGTAGCTCCGAAATATAAAGGAGAATATAGGCCCGATAACAACCCCGAAATTTACAAACCATGTATATCAATACGTACAGCAATGTAAAGACACGGGAGAATGAAAAACACTATAACCCCAAGGTAATGGTAGAAGAAAATAACTTCCTCTGGTGGTAGATGAAAAAGAAGAATGACAGATATGAAAGTTAGGAGTATATCAAGAATCAGAACTGGATGAAGCATTTTCACAATCTTTTGAAAGTATGAAATAAGGAAGAAGTTTATAGGAGTGGTGAAAATAAATGAAACGAAAGAGGTCAATTTATAGCAAAATATCAGACATAGCAATCGAGGCAGATTACGCATTTAATCAAAGGAAATCGTAATTTCCTTAATTCCTGAAGAATCAAATCCTATATAAATTATGAAGATCTTCTATTCCTTAAATTCTGAAAATCAATCTTTACTACGTCAAGAGATAAAGACGCATCTCTATTCTGTATTTCACTTTATTACGATAACTTCCCTCATACGCTTCGAGTAATTGGATTGTTTTATCCATATTATTTAACGGTGATAAAACTCTATTATCAACTCATATTCGTCATTAAAACATTTTTATTAGCCATGACAACCTCACTCAAATTTCGGGACGAAATTTCTTTAACGGGTAGGTACTGTGATGACCCGGAAATTTCTGACCAAATTTAAACATAATCTTTGTATGATTAACATTTCCGACATGATAAGCAAAGTCTGTAAAACTGAATCTCAAAATTTTTGAACTACTTTTATATATTTAAATACCCTTCGGTTGTTTTCGACGATTCGCGAACAATTATATGTAAATAGATACATATATACTATAACTTGAAAAGGTAACAATGTATTAATTATTTGATACCGTACATTAAACTTATTGATTTAAATATCTATTTGAATATATATGATAAGTTGAAATATTTATTATTAAAATTTATTTATAAATAACTTCCAATGTGTATTTAAAAATTGATTTATGTATATTAAAAAGATATATACATATATATAATTTCAATTTATTTAGTAAGCGATAGTAACATTCGTTTATTGATTCGATTGATATTTAGATAAGTTAACTAAAGCGTTTAAGATGAACCAGTAAAACACTAATTTGCTACAGTATTTTCAAATTGCTACAGTACCTAAAATGCTACAGTGTTTTCGAAAATCATTATTTGCTACAATGAAATTGCTACAGTAAAAAAATTGACTTTGCTACAGTGAATTGCTACAGTAAAAATTGACTACAGTAACTTTGCTACAGTGGTATAGTTTATGGATGATTTAAGACTATATTTTGACAAAGGTAAGAGTCACGAAACGAAAAGTACTAGTTTTCTCAGCGTACGAAAGGGCGTTCGAAAAACCGGAACCGGGACATAAGTCGAGTGATGACATACGACTTATCAGAACAAAAATTACAAGTCAACTATGCATGTGAATTTAATATAATATATAATTAATTATATAAATTAAATATATTATATATAATATAAAATTATGTCGACAAACAAGAAGTTAAAAATTTGTGAGCTGTCCCAGGGTTCCATGCGATCGCATGGCCTTGAAGCACAAATCCCATGCGATGGCATGGGGTACTTTTTCAGGTATGATTGCTATAAATTGCAGTTTTTGGCTCGAGATAATCACACACATACACAAATATAGATATACTCCGTAATATTATTTATTATTATTATTATTATTATTATTATTATTATTATTATTATTATTATTATTATTATTATTATTATTATCATTATTATTATTATTATTATTATTATTATTATTATTATTATTATTATTATTATTAATAGGATTATTATTAATCTTATTATTTTTTTATTATTAGTGTTATTATTTTTGCGATACAAAAATAATAATGTACATAAAATATTACGACGGAGTGCTGTCCAAGTAATTTTCAAAACGTGTTCCAAGCGAGCTAGAGCTAAGGAAAATATGGGTTATTGCCAAGGAAATTATGGGTAATGTTCGGGGGTATTTTTGTGAATTAAACCTCGTGTTTATCATCTCCGATGCGTCTACGTGCTTTCCTGCAATATTGTATATCAATATTAAACAGTGAGTTTCATAAGATCCCTTTTACTCTCTACATTTTTGGGCTGAGAATACATGCAAATGCTTTATTAACCGATATACAATATTTATATGTGTGAGTTTCATTTGCTCCCTTTTTAATTGCTTTTGCAATCTATATTTTTGGGCTAAGAATACATGCACTTTATTTTAAACGCAATGGATACAAGTACATACTAAATTCTACACCGAGTTTGAACCGAAAATCCCTTAGCTTTGGTAACTAGTAACTGCCAGTTATAAGAACTGGTGGGCGGGAGTAGTTATATATGGATCCATAGGGCTTGACATCCCCGTCTGTTCCAGGTATAGAAACCCTAGCCTGAACTATAAAACAGACGTATGCTATTTGAGTTTAGTACACGTTGGTTTGTGTGTATTGTACATGTTGGTTGCATGTATGTTAAAACAGGGGTACTTATTATAACGTTAAAGCTTAGTTACCAGGGTGCTCAATCTTGTAGAATATTTTGATAAACGTTTCTGGATGAAACAACTAAAATCTTGTGATCCACCTTTATATACAGATTATGCGCAACATTAAAACTATGAACTCACCAACTTTTGTGTTGACACTTGTTAGCATGTTTATTCTCAGGTTTCCTAGAAGTCTTCCGCTGTTTGCTTAGATGTTAGACAAGCTATGTGCATGGAGTCTTACATGACATATTTTTCAAGGAAACGTTGCATTCACCAAATCATCACCATGTATCTTATTTTGACTGCATTGTCAACGGAAATACTGTTGTAAACTATTATTTATGGTGATTGTCTATATGTAGAAATCATCAGATGTCGAAAACCTTTGATTTAAATATTCATTTATGGTGTGCCTTTTCAAAAGAATGCAATGTTTACAAAACGTATCATATAGAGGTCAAATACCTCGCAATGAAATCAATGAATGGCGTGTTCGTCCAAGTGGATTTAGAGCGATCGTCATAATGTGCCATGTTACATGACTCTTACATTCGACCCCATTTTCAAACATATCGAGAACATATCTTCCTGATAGTTCTATCTTCTTTTCTGAATTCTGATAATTTGACAAATCAAAATCGTGCCATTACCATTTATTTCTGAGAGCATTAGCTATGTTCATTCCAAATTTCATACCTACGAGTTCCGGACCATTGCTCACTTGGCTCGAGGACGGGAAGAAGAAACAAAGGGACAAAACCCCAAAAATAGAAACTGGAGTATAAATTCACAGCAAATAAGAGGAGATATTAACTGTGGATGACAATGATTATAGAAGATAGAAGCAGGAACATCGAAGTATAAAGGAAGATATAAAACCCAACAACCACTCAGAAATCACAAACCGTGTATATTGATATAGATAACAATATAGAGACACGGGAGAACTAGACACACTATAAACCTAAGAGTATAGTAGAAATAAATAGATTTTTCTAGTGGTAGATGAAAAAGAAGAATGACAGATGTGAAAATTAATAATATATCAAGGATCAGAATGGGATGGAGCATATTGGCGAATGTTTTAAGGTATGAATTGAGGGTGAAAGGATAAAAGATGTGAGGTATGGAAATAAGGAAGGAAAGGAGGTGGATTTATATCAGTATATCCAACAGAGAAATCGTAACAGATTATTGCATTAATCAAAGAAGATTTTGATCGCCAAAGAACCAAATCTTATTACGTAAGATTTTTTTTAAATTCCTTAAATTCCGGAAATCAATAGTAACTACGTCAACGGTTGAAACAAATATATTTATTTACTCATTCCACTCTTTTGTGATAGCTTCACTCATACGCTTCATATGATCGAATCGTTTTATCTATATTTTCCAATAATGATAAAACTCCGTTATTACCTCATATTCGTCATAAAAGCATTTCTATTGTTATTTATGATGATCTCTATCAAATTTTGAGGACGAAATTTCTTTAACGGGTAGGTACTGTAATGACCCGGAAATTTCCGATCAAATTTAAACTATAATCTCTATATGTCTCCGACACGATAAGCAAAATCTGTAATTTTGAGTCTCGAAAGTTTTGAAATCTATATTCATGTAATCAGTTACCCTTTGACCATGCCTGACGATTCGCGAACCTTTAAGTGTAAACAAAAATGTATATGTAAATAACTACATGTAACAAATTGTACATCTCAAATTAAATACATGAGAGGACTATTACTGTGAAAGTTTGGGAATTTTAGGAACACTTTTATATACTAACTGTTTAGCAAGGGACACGATATACCACTCGATGTTAAAGGTGTCGGTAGAAACCAACAAGATTGTGGCTGCTTAGCTGTTTTCTTTTAAATTTCATTTGTTTCCTACACGTTTTTTATATATATTTAATTATTATTATAGTAGTACTAATATTCCATAAAATAAGTATATGCTAAACGAATGCAACAAAACTGCTTTCTTTTCATCTTTCTATCTGATTCTTTTGTTTGATATTTACAAGTTGGTTTATATATACATACTATATGATTTAGAAAAGAACACACACACCACCTTACATCTACTCATCTAATCTTTCCGTTTCCTTACTCCTGATCGACTTTATCACAATAACCAACACCAAACCCACTTCTTCTCTCCTTTCTTGCTTTGGTTACTATTAAACCGAGACTAAGAACACCTAAAGCACCATCTTCTACATTTCCATATCTCTCTTTCGTTCATTGATTACAACACAACACCACCACCTTAATACACCTATTGTACTGTGTTTTGTTTCGGATTATTGTGCTACCATTCACAACTCAATCCAACCAAACCATTGTTGTTGCTGCTACTAACACTTTCGGAATTGTACAAAACATAAACTCGTTTTCCCTCATACACCACCAAACATCACAACGGCTTGTTATGTCAAATAACCATCTTCATTCAACAGACCCACTTGGATACTTGGCTTCCATATCATGTTAAACCCACTTACTCTTTTTGTTTGAAGTTCAACAAAACCCAGAACTATCATTTAGAACTCTCTCTCGCAACCTTAAACCACCAAACCTCCACTTGTTACTCTTCGGAACAAGTATTACCAACAAACAACTGCCTCGTTCAGAGTAACGATATCAAAATTTGTTGCTTCTCAGTTAAACCTTCTTCTGTCTTAAGACTTCGATAAAACCGCCATCTTTATATTTTTCTTTCTTTCTACCTTCAAACACAATCCAATCCCATGGTTACTGTTTTTTTTTAGCATTCAAAACCAAACAAAACCCATTTGATCAAAATCTTTTAAATCACTGTTGTTGCTGCAAAACACCTTCAATTATTTTAGATGATTACCTGCAATGTTACTTCTATCTTTCTGTTTTTATGATCGATCAATCACACAATGACACCAAAAAATTTTATACGAACCCATGATCACCACAACCCACACACCACAAAAGCATTTAAATAACCACCAAATTCTTACAGCTATTGTTATCTATTTTCTTTCAACCACCCATAACCACAATACCCAAACCCACGGTGGATTCCACCCACTTCAACCGTAAACAAACCTAATTACCCAATCCTGTTATACTTCTACTGCTACAATCATATCCCTTCTGCTGCCGTAAGGTTCGATCTGTACAGCTGCTTTGATTGTGTTTCCGTCTGGTTCAGTTCATCGAAGGAAGAATGAGGGTGAATGTTAATTACTTGAGAAAAACAAATAGGGAGGCTTCTGTATACGATATTTTCTTTCGGCCGACCATCACAAATAAAATAACCCTACCGAAATTATTTAAGGAGTTAGTGGACAAATATGTAGATGGCAACGAACCCCACACAATGTTTTCCAGTTGTTTTCACGATATCTAAAAATTAATCTAAATGGATACAGTTAATGTAGTACTTGGGCTAGTTTAAAAACTAGTTTGCATCTTGGGTTAGATTAAATTGTTCCATGGATTAGTAATCTTTAAGTTGGGCCGTAAAAGTAGTTGGGCCGAGTTAAGTTGCTGATGGACTGGATTGAAGTTGGAAGGAAACATAATAAAATGGGTTAAATAAACTGAATCAGGAATTAGAACAGAAAAGCATCACGCAGTTCATTGGTCTGAGTGGGTGTTTGTTGAGCAAGAGGTTGTGGGTTCGAGTCCCGTTCACAACACATCTTTTTACTCAAGATTTTAAAGGGTATAATATGTTATTTTATTTTTATTATTATAATTATTGTTATTATTATTATTATTATTATTATTATTATTATTATTATTATTATTATTATTATTATTATTATTATTATTATTATTATTTTTATTATTATTATTATCATTATTAGAATTAGTATAGAATTATTATTACTAAAAATATCATTATTTTTACTATTAGTAATATTCAAAATTATCATCATTTTTATTATCAACATTAATATTATTAACATTATTATTATTAATATTATTATTATTAGTAAAAATTAACATTTTAAAAAATATATATATATTATTATTATCATGACTATTATTATTATTATTATTGTTATTATTATTATTATACTATAACAAATATATATTTTGTATATATATTTATTACATATACCATAATTATATTAATACCACATTTAATTATATATTATCACAAATAATTAAGTCATTAATAAATACCATGATTCAAATAACAAGTAAATCACTATATGTATATATGTAAAATTGTTCGATATCAATGTGTTAATATATATATGAATGATATAGGTTCTTGAATCCGAGGCCAACCTTATAATTGATCAATGGTGTTATATGTATTTTTACTACAAAATACAGTATGGTGAGTATATAGTTCCCTTTTTACTCTAAATATTTTAGGCTGAGAATACATGCGCTATTTTTATAAATGATTTACGTTATGGACACAAGTGATCAAAAATAAATTCTATGTTGAGTTGTACCATGGCATATTTCTTTATACTTGGTAGCTAATATTTACGTGAGGAGCGTAAACGCGAATCCTGTTGATAGATCTATCGGGCCTGACAACCCCAACCGGGCTGGACGACCAGTTTTAAACGGTTACACAGTACTTCGTTTCATTACTACACTTGGTACGGTGTAGGTTTTATTTAAGAATATGCTGCTGTGATTTAAATGTTAAGTATGGTTACCAAGTGCTCAACGAATTTTTCATACACTTGCGAGTGTATTATGTTTAATATGAAATCTTGTGGTCCATAGTTATAACGCTGCTAGCATCAAACCTATATCTCACCAACTTTATGTTGACGTTTTAAAGCATGTTTATTCTCAGGTACGTATAGAGTCTTCCGCTGTGCATTTGCTTAAATTAAAGATATTATTTGGAGTCGATCATCGCAATGAGACCAGATTGATGATTCCGTCCAGGGGGATAAGGACGGGGTTTGACAGATTGTTATTGTTGTTGGGATGATTGTTGTAGTTGCTGTTGTTGTTGTTGTTGTTGTTGTTGTTGGGCCGTTTGTTGTCGTTGCGATTGATGTTGCGATTGTTGGGATAATTGTTGCAATTATTATTGTAATTACTGTTGTTGTTGTATTGGTGATTCTTATCACCGTTTTCTTCCCACTTTCTTTTGACTTGCTTCACATTGGCCTCTTCAGCCGTCTGTTCTTTAATTCTTTCCTCAATCTGGTTCACTAGTTTGTGAGCCATTCTGCATGCCTGTTGTATGGAGGCGGGCTCGTGTGAACTTATATCTTCTTGGATTCTTTCCGGTAATCCTTTCACAAACGCTTCGATCTTCTCTTCCTCATCTTCGAACGCTCCCGGACACAATAGGCACAATTGTGTGAATCGTCTTTCGTACGTGGTAATATCAAATCCTTGGGTTCGTAACCCTCTAAGTTCTGTCTTGAGCTTATTGACCTCGGTTCTGGGACGGTACTTCTCGTTCATCAAGTGCTTAAATGCTGACCACAGTAGTGCGTAAGCATCATCTTGTCCCACTTGCTCTAGATAGATATTCCACCATGTTAACGCAGAACCTGTGAAGGTATGCGTAGCGTACTTCACTTTGTCCTCTTCAGTACACTTACTTATGGCAAACACCGATTCGACCTTCTCGGTCCACCGTTTCAATCCGATCGGTCCTTCGGTTCCATCAAATTCCAAAGGTTTGCAGGCAGTGAATTCTTTGTAGGTGCATCCTACACGATTTCCTGTACTACTAGATCCAAGGTTATTGTTGGTATGTAGCGCAGCCTGTACTGCGGCTATGTTTGAAGCTAGAAAAGTACGGAATTCCTCTTCATTCATATTCACGGTGTGTCGAGTAGTCGGTGCCATTTCCTTCAAAATAGTCAAATGGAACAAGTTAATCATACAGAATATTAAGAGTAGTTAATAGTATTTCGTAGCATAATATGAACTCATTTATAAAAGCTTTTTCTTCATATTAGCGTTTTATAAGTTTAAATTCGGGTAGTACCTACCCGTTAAGTTCATACTTAGTAGCTAATATACAATTCAACTACTACAATTCTATATGAAAAACTGATTATAATAATATTTCGCGTTCAAACTTTTATACAATATTTTACAAACTTACAATACCGCTTATTTTACATAAAGCATGAAATATAGCACACAATAACTTTGATACAAGATAGTTGTGAAGATAATTCTAGCTAGTACACAAGTCATTCAGCAAAGGCAATAAAGACACGTAATTCATACGTCCAGAAACAAGTCATGCATTCTGGTTTTACTAGGACTACTTCCCATCCTTGGTCTTGTGGAACATAACCGTTATGGCCGTTGATAAGACAGCGTGTTGTAACATCGTCAAAGGGACGAGGGTTACGTAATGACCAACAGTCTCGTAATAACCTAAAAACCTCATTTCTTACCACAATTACCGACTCCGTCACTTGTGGGAACGTTTTGTTTAATAGCTGTAGCCCGATGTTCTTTTTCTCACTTTGGTGAGAAGCGAACATTACTAACCCGTAAGCATAGCATGCTTCTTTATGTTGCATGTTAGTCGCTTTTTCTAAATCATGAAGTCCTATATTCGGATACATTGAGTCAAAATAATTTCTTAACCCGTTGCGTAAAATAGCATTTGAGTTCCCCGCAATATATGCGTCAAAGTAAACACATCGTAACTTATGGGTTTCTCAATGTGATATCCCCCATCTTTCAAACGAAAGTCTTTTATAAACCAAGACATTCTTGGAACGTTCTTCAAATGTCTTACAAACTGATCTCGCCTTAAATAGTTGTGCCGAGGAATTCTGACCGACTCTAGACAAGATTTCATCAATCATGTCTCCGGGTAGGTCTCTTAAAATATTGGGTTGTCTATCCATTTTGTGTTTTTAAACTGTAAAATAGACAAGAGTTAGATTCATAAAAAAATACTTATTAATATAAGCAATTTTTACATATATCATAAAGCATAAGCACACTATATTACATATATTACACCACGCGAATACAACTATCTTATTCCGACTCGCTCGTTTCTTCTTCTTCGATTTTGGTTCGTTTTGCCAAGTTTCTAGGGATATATGATGTTCCCCTAATACTAGCTGTCGTTTTCCACAACGGTTTAGAAAAACCTGGTGGTTTATAGGTTCTCGGGTCATTGTTACAACTTAAGGACTTCGGGGGTTGACGATACATATAAAGTTCATCGGGGTTGGAATTAGATTTCTCTATTTTTATGCCCTTTCCCTTATTATTTTCTTTTGCTTTTTTAAATTCAGTTGGGGTAATTTCTATAACATCATCGGAATTCTCGTCGGAATCCGATTCATCGGAGAATTGATAATCCTCCCAATATTTTGCTTCCTTGGCGGAACCACCATTGACCATAATTAACCTTGGTCGGTTGGTTGAGGATTTTCTTTTACTTAACCGTTTTATTATTTCCCACACCGGTTCTATTTCCTCATCCGGTTCCTCCTCTTCCGGTTCTGATTCTTCTTCTGGTTCTGATTCTTCTTCCGGTTCCTCTTCGGGAACTTGTGAATCAGTCCAATATATATTCGACTCTTCATTATTATTAGGTGAGTCAATGGGATTTGTGCTAGAGGTAGACATCTATCACACAATATCAAACATGTTAAGAGATTAATATATCACATAATATATACATGTTAATAATATATAGTTTCCAACAAAAATGTTAAGCAATCATTTTTAAAGAAAACACGGTCGAAGTCCAGACTCACTAATGCATCCTAACAAACTTGATAAGACACACTAATACAAATTTTCTGGTTCTCTAAGACCAACGCTCGGATACCAACTGAAATGTCCCGTTCTTATTGATTAAAAACGTTCCATATTAATTGATTTCGTTGCGAGGTTTTGACCTCTATATGAGACGTTTTTCAAAGACTGCTTTCATTTTTAAAACAAACCATAACCTTTATTTCATAAATAAAGGTTTAAAAAGCTTTATGTAGATTAAATGATAATCTAAAATATCCTGTTTACACACGACCATTACATAATGGTTTACAATACAAATATGTTACATCGAAATCAGTTTCTTGAATGCAGTTTTTACACAATATCATACAAACATGGACTCCAAATCTTGTCCTTATTTTAGTATGCAATAGCGGAAGCTCTTAGTATTCACCTGAGAATAAACATGCTTTAAACGTCAACAAAAATGTTGGTGAGTTATAGGTTTAACCTATATATATCAAATCGTAACAATAGACCACAAGATTTCATATTTCAATACACATCCCATACATAGAGATAAAAATCATTCATATGGTGAACACCTGTTAACCGACATTAACAAGATGCATATATAAGAATATCCCCATTATTCCGGGACACCCTTCGGATATGATATAAATTTCGAAGTACTAAAGCATCCGGTACTTTGGATGGGGTTTGTTAGGCCCAATAGATCTATCTTTAGGATTCGCATCAATTAGGGTGTCTGTTCCCTAATTCTTAGATTACCAGACTTAATAAAAAGGGGCATATTCGATTTCGATAATTCAACCATAGAATGTAGTTTCACGTACTTGTGTCTATTTTGTAAATCATTTATAAAACCTGCATGTATTCTCATCTCAAAAATATTAGATTTTAAAAGTGGGACTATAACTCACTTTCACAGATTTTTACTTCATCGGGAAGTAAGACTTGGCCACTGGTTGATTCATGAACCTATAACAATATATACATATATATCAAAGTATGTTCAAAATATATTTACAACACTTTTAATATATTTTGATGTTTTAAGTTTATTAAGTCAGCTGTCCTCGTTAGTAACCTACAACTAGTTGTCCACAGTTAGATGTACAGAAATAAATCGATAAATATTATCTTGAATCAATCCACGACCCAGTGTATACGTATCTCAGTATTGATCACAACTCAAACTATATATATTTTTGAATCAACCTCAACCCTGTATAGCTAACTCCAACATTCACATATAGAGTGTCTATGGTTGTTCCGAAATATATATAGATGTGTCGACATGATAGGTCGAAACATTGTATACGTGTCTATGGTATCTCAAGATTACATAATATACAATACAAGTTGATTAAGTTATGGTTGGAATAGATTTGTTACCAATTTTCACGTAGCTAAAATGAGAAAAATTATCCAATCTTGTTTTACCCATAACTTCTTCATTTTAAATCCGTTTTGAGTGAATCAAATTGCTATGGTTTCATATTGAACTCTATTTTATGAATCTAAACAGAAAAAGTATAGGTTTATAGTCGGAAAAATAAGTTACAAGTCGTTTTTGTAAAGGTAGTCATTTCAGTCGAAAGAACGACGTCTAGATGACCATTTTAGAAAACATACTTCCACTTTGAGTTTAACCATAATTTTTGGATATAGTTTCATGTTCATAATAAAAATCATTTTCTCAAAATAACAACTTTTAAATCAAAGTTTATCATAGTTTTTAATTAACTAACCCAAAACAGCCCGCGGTGTTACTACGACGGCGTAAATCCGGTTTTACGGTGTTTTTCGTGTTTCCAGGTTTTAAATCATTAAGTTAGCATATCATATAGATATAGAATATGTGTTTAGTTGATTTTAAAAGTCAAGTTAGAAGGATTAACTTTTATTTGCGAACAAGTTTAGAATTAACTAAACTATGTTCTAGTGATTACAAGTTTAAACCTTCGAATAAGATAGCTTTATAAGTATGAATCGAATGATGTTATGAACATCATTACTACCTCAAGTTCCTTGGATAAACCTACTGGAAATGAGAAAAATAGATCTAGCTTCAAAGGATCCTTGGATGGCTTGAAAGTTCTTGAAGCAGAATCATGACACGAAAACAATTTCAAGTAAGATTTCCACTCGAAATAAGATTGTTATAGTTATAGAAATTGAATTAAAGTTTGAATATGATTATTACCTTGTATTAGAAAGATAACCTACTGTAAGTAACAAAGGTTTCTTGATCTTGGATGATTACTTGGAATGGATTTAGAAAACTTGGAAGTAAACTTGCAATCTTGGAAGTATTCTTGATTTTATGAAACTAGAACTTTTGGAATTTATGAAGAACACTTAGAACTTAAAGATAGAACTTGAGAGAGATCAATTAGATGAAGAAAATTGAAGAATGAAAGTGTTTGTAGGTGTTTTTGGTCGTTGGTGTATGGATTAGATATAAAGGATATGTAATTTTATTTTCATGTAAATAAGTCATGAATGATTACTCATATTTTTGTAATTTTATGAGATATTTCATGCTAGTTGCCAAATGATGTTCCCACATGTGTTAGGTGACTCACATGGGCTGCTAATAGCTGATCATTGGAGTGTATATACCAATAGTACATACATCTAAAAGCTGTGTATTGTACGAGTACGAATACGGGTGCATACGAGTAGAATTGTTGATGAAACTGAACGAGGATGTAATTGTAAGCATTTTTGTTAAGTAGAAGTATTTTGATAAGTGTTTTGAAGTCTTTCAAAAGTGTATAAATACATATTAAAACACTACATGTATATACATTTTAACTGAGTCGTTAAGTCATCGTTAGTCGTTACATGTAAATGTTGTTTTTAAACCTTTAGGTTAACGATCTTGTTGAATGTTGTTAACCCATTGTTTATTATAACAAATGAGATGTTAAATTGTTATATTATCATGATATTATGATATATAATATATCTTAGTATGATGTATATACAGTTAAATGTCGTTACAACGATAATCGTTACATATATGTCTCGTTTCGAAATCATTAAGTTAGTAGTCTTATTTTTACATATGTCTTTCATTGTTAATACACTTAATAATATATTTACTTATCATTTAACTTAATTAACCAAGTGTATCAATATATTAATATGATTCATATGTACCTAGTAAGACGTTGTTATAACGATAATCGTTATATATATCGTTTTCGAGTTTTTTAAATTAATAGTCTCATTTTTATGTATATAACTCATTGTTAAAATACCTAATGAGATACATACTTATAATAAAATCATGTTAACTATATATATAACCATATATATGTCATCGTATAGTTTTTACAAGTTTTAACGTTCGTGAATCACCGGTCAACTTGGGTGGTCAATTGTCTATATGAAACCTATTTCAATTAATCAAGTCTTAACAAGTTTGATTGCTTAACATGTTGGAAACACTTAATCATGTAAATAACAATTTCATTTAATATATATATAAACATGGAAAAGTTCGGGTCACTACATCCGACGCGGTTAACTCCATCGCCTTGCGCGCTTCTTCTGCAGCGTCCCTGTCTTTCTTCACCTGATCAACCCCCGCTTGCAGCAGCCCTAGCTCTGTTTCTTTCCACACGGCCACTTGATACAAGTTAGTGGAACGGTGGGCTTGATCCGCAACCATGCCAAAAAATACGAGGTCGTTTTGGACGAAGGCATTGAGCGCCTGATTACAAGGCAGTGCGGCTAGTTGGTTGCGGAACTCAGCAGGGAAGATTTGTTGAAGGAAGGCGGATTGCTCTGCGGCATTTTCCGCAGATGACTAGGTGAGCTGCGCCAGGTTCGCCAATCGAAAGCTACCGTGTGGCGGGGTTGGTGTAGACTCGGATTCCAGGTGTATCGTCTTGTCCTTTGACTCGGCGGTAGCTTTGAGGTCCGGATTGACCCGCGGTGGGGTGTGATGAGTCTCTTTAGCATGCCCTGCGTATTCATAAATGGTTAAATAAATGCAAACTTAAATGTGCGGTATGCGCGCAAGCAGAACTCTTACCAGATGATGGGGGAGGTAGATCCGCAGAACGGGGTTCGATGGGAACGAAGTTGTCGTTCCGCTTGTCCTCCCTCTGTTTGGGAGTGAGTTTCTTCTTCTTCTGTTGGGATTGGGAGGCTTCGGCGGCCTTGCGCTTATTGCCAGAGGTGGCAGGTGCATTCTCGCCAGTCTTCTCCTGCTCTAACGGCTGGTTCACATTCTGTTTGCGGAAGGCGATGCCCGCAATCTCCTCCGCAGTCAGTACTCTCTTCATCTTCATCTCTGCAAACATGCACGCATGCGTTAGAACACATAAATAGCAAACTGTTGTTAGTACGTGATTATACTATTCCTACCTTTTCCATCCGGTCCGACTACGGCTGGACGCACATCCTCCCATGGCCAGTGTGCGGATATCTTCCCTAGCCGCAACATCACGTTCCCGTATGACCGGTGCACCAGCTGTGCGTTAGCGCACTCCGCTAACAGCTTTGTTTCCTCGTCATCAAGGACCGGGGTTTTGTTCACATCCTTTTTCACCTTCTCGCACCATATAAGCGTTTGCGGAAAAGCGGTACCAACTACAGTTTGGTCAATGAAAAAGAAAGTTTCTTTCCAGTTACCCGCATTCGACTTTGGGGTTTTGGTGAAATTTTGACGGGCAAAGAAGGTGAACCAGGATTTGTGGTGATTGGCTAAGCGGTATAGATGACAGAAAACTTTAACCAACGGAACCCTATCGAGTGCGGCGCACCACATTTCAAACAGAACTATTTTGCCTATGGCATAAGGGTGTACTTGTCCTAATCCCACTATGAAGTGATCTAATATGCCTAGGAAGAAGTCGGATGGGGGAACCCTAAAGTTACCATGCTTGAACGCATGTTCGTAGATGGCCACCTTTTTCTCCGGTGGCTCGTGAGCACGCTGATTGGGCAAGGGTGGCACCGGATTGTATTTTGCTAACGGCGGGTATTGTTTAACTAAGTGGTCAATATGTTTCTGCTCTATAATTGATCTGACACTATCTACATAGGTTTCGTTAGCCTTAGTCATTTTCTATAGCATGGTTGGAGAATCACTAACCTTTAGACGGTGGCCGGAGTATTTAGGATTTGATCGGAATTGAATGTAGCAGCGTATTGAGGAAGCTTGGAGCAGAAAAATGGAAATGTGTGTGATTTGGGGCTATTTATAGAGACGATTTGGGGCCATGGGCTGGAATGGGTTTATCGTGGCTGTACACGTGTTCAGCGATTAACGGTTAGCATTTTGAGTGCGCGTGAGGATGTCAGATGGGTATGGTTACCTATGAGCGCGTGGCTGACACGCGCCTGCCAACTGCCACTTTATTTCTTGTCAGCTGAATGGTCTTCTGTGACAGTGACAGGCATTAAATGACCTCGAAACGCGCGCGGAACATTGAATGCTAGCCGTTTTCTTGTTTTTTTCGCTTAATAGTTTGATATCATGTGTCTTGCATCATATAACATCAAACTGGGGGGACATAATGATACCACAACCTGCATGCGCACCTCATATGCATGCGGGCACTTAATAGTGTGCGTAGGCGTGTGCTTGTGTGCGCTATGCGGTATGCGGATTGTATCTGATTCCTTTATTCTCGGTACAGCGGTTGCTTAGCTGTCAAGTAAATATCTTTTCCATAATTATATCCGTGATTCGGGGGAGTCGGTTATGGATGAGATTATCATGATCTGGGATGGTTCTAGAATTAGGGTTTGCCTATAAATACAAACCCTAATCATCATTCACCAGACACGGCACATTATGTAACCATCACATACGATACACATAGCATCATTCAGCATCTTTTCAAGGTTGACAGGTTAGTCTTTTGTAAGCTAGTACCTACGACCTTATTTGGGGCCTCTTGATCGACGACCGTTATCGGAGGTGGACTTAATCACTTGGCCACCCCGCCGACATCATCATGTCGGCCAGGGTTATTCACGGTAGCCGGACCGGAGAGCCACGTTCTAAGATCCTTAAACCCCTCTTTATGTATTGAGCAGGCATATTAAACCCCACGGTTAAAATATGCATGATCACGCTGCAATTTCATCATTTCCAAAAGTAACCGTTCCTAGGAATTTGTCAATGAAGTTGACAAGCAAGGATTTATCGCCCGTCATGTGTCGAGAACAACCGGAATCGATATACCAAACACAGACGTCGAAACCCTGTAAATGTGAATTTCCTAGAGTTTAGGTACCCAAAGTTTCTTGGGTCCTCTACGGTTAGTACCAACAATAAACTTTGGATCAACGACAAGATAATCACGTAAAGCATCATGCAGTTTAGACAATAAATCATCATTTAAAAACATATTACATGAAGCATCATACGCAATATCAAGTTTTACATCGTTATCAGAAGTCTTAACACACAAATTATTCCAAGTGGATGTTTTGTTCACAGACGAAAATTGAAAAACATGAGATGCTTTCCTAGGCCGACTAGCAGATTGCGTTGGTTTGGTTGCTACTTTCTTAGTCGTGGACTTAGGAACCCATACAGATTTGTAATTCAAGTTTGGATTATGACCTGTGACACGAGAAACACCTTTGTTAGTTAGACGTCCAAACTCTTCAGTTGACACATGAGATGATTGATTTTGCAAAATTTCCAATTTGATTTTACGTTCTTTTGCATCATACTCACTTAAATCAGGTTTAGGACTTGTGTGTTGTGTGGACTTAACTGATGTTGTTAAAAGACTCGCTTTTAAAGTTTTTGTCATTGGAATCATAGGAATCTTTTCAATTGACACAGAACCATCAGGAGAATGAACCTTTTTGACAATAAATTGAGTTGTAGAAACAACTTTTGAACCACGATTGCCAAATTGAGAACGGGGAGGATTTTTAAGAATAGTAATGAATTTTACAACCTTAGATGTTGACATTCCCTTTCCCTTCTTAGTAATCCCACCAATACATTCAAGCACATTGATTTCAACATTAGACGATTGCTTAAGTGTGTTAGCCTGTTTCAGTTGAATTATCTTTTGTTTTAAGCTTTTAATCTCAAGACATAATTCTTCAGCAGAAACTATCACTTCACCCTCCTTAAAAGCATAGGAACATTCTTTCTTAGGCAGTGAAGGCAATTTATCACACAGGGCAAGCATTTGTTCTAATGATTGGCACTTAAGTTGCAAGTCAATATTCTCCTTTTCTAGTTAAGCTACTATACGATTCAAATTCCGTACAGCAGGTAAATGCAAATAATAATCGTGCAAAGGATCAAATTGACTTTCAAAATCTATCAAAAGTTCAATGATCGGTTCAGTATGAGGTTCTACTTTTTTATCTACAGAATTTTGACCTAGAGATTCTGTCTCAAAGAAAACTGTTAGTTCATGTGCTAGGTCTTCACGGAAAACATTATCAGAACATGCAGGTAAAGCAGGTAGAACTAGTTTCACATCAAAAGTTGGTTCATCAAACACCTCATCTATGTTAACAATGCTAGAACTAGGTTTGTTAAACACGTCATTCTCAAGCATTAAAATGTATTTCTCTAGCATGAGTGTAGGAATGTAAACCAATCTACGTGTCGGCACATAATTAGCACATTGCACATTCTTTTCATTTTCAACAAGTTCCTTCAAGAAAGCAGGATTTGATTTACCCATTTTTGCATTAATTTTCTCATACATTAAGCTAATTTGATGGTATTTTTTAGATTTGCGATTAATAATAATATCATCAAAATCAGCATCAGAAGAATGCACAAAATGCGGTGGTAAACCAGCTTGAAAGTAATCAGAATGATATAATCCTGGAATCTTTTTGGAAGCTCCATCTAAGATCTTAGGATCTTCAAAACCCAACCCCCACTTTTCACCATGAATCGTTTTTGGTCTATTTATGAAAATCGTTTGTTTTGAAAGTTCCATATCCATGATAGCTTTGGATTGCTCTGTTCGATAGAGTTTTTCCTCATATCGAGCAAGTTGAGCTTTCATTAGAATAGACTCTTTTGACAATGAAGAGATTTCAGTGTCTTTTTCAATTATTGCGTTTTCCAAATGAATAGTTTTCTTGTTTAGCTTTGAAAGTGTGGGTTCATGTTGGTTTTTTAAATCAGAAAGATCTTTTTCTAAGAATTGAACTTTTTCTGCAAGTCGTTCAGATTTTAAACGATAATCATTTTGTTCGACTTTAATCGGATGAATTGTCTTTTTAAGATCTTCCAACTCAGATTCCGAGGAGCTGAGTTGGATGGTCAACTTTTGCAATTCCGATTGTAATTTGGATGAAGATGGTTTGGTCTCAGAAAGTTTGATTTTGTCTTTTAAAACCTTGTTTTCAGATTTTAAGCCTTTGACTTCTTTTGACATTGAGACCAGATTCTTCATCAAGTCATTTTGCATTTTTATAAAATCATGTGAGATTTCAGTTGATTGTACCTCATCATCGTCAGATGTTGAGTCAGAATTCTCCAATGCTTCCTTAGCTTTGATGAGCTTGGTCACCTTGCAAACATTTGCATGTTCCACCTCTGAGTCTGAATCATCAGTCCAGTTAAACCAAGTATCATCAACCGGTTTCAGCTCTCCCCCAGTTTCAACGATCTTAGCCATCAACATTTTCTTCTTGTAGTAAGCTGCGTCCTTCTTCTTAGGCATTTTGCACTCACGAGAGTAATGACCAGCTTTGTCACATTTGAAACAGATTGAATCTTCCTTCTTGAAATCATCAGCACGTTGTTGTTTGGATTGATCAGCTTTCTTGTAGTACGAGGAAGATGATGAGTGTTTGCGTTGATTGCTTGATTTTCCTTTAAACTTGTGTTTGTTCAAGGCGTTTGTGAACATGGCTGCCATTTTAACTAATTCAAGGTGTGAATCATCAACATCAGAAAGATTCAACTCTTCAGAATCAGTTGATTCTTCAACAAGCACTTTCTTGGACAAGCTTTTGGAACATGATTTGCTCTTCTTTTTGGCAATTAGAGCAAGAGGATCACTTGGAGATGACTCTTTCCTTCCTTCTTGAAGTTTAGACACCTCAGGTTGGTAATGCATAAGAACTCCAACAAGCTCATGAATAGTCAACTTGTCAATCTCTTTGGTAGATCGAACAATGGTTCCATAAGGAAGCCAATCAGCATTGAGCTTTTTGAGGAATTTCATGTTGACTTCAGCATGTACTTTTACAATCTTACACCTTTTCAACTCATTGAGAACACCATTGAAACGACGGTAGGTATCCTTGAGTAGCTCTTCTGGTTCCTGCTTGAAATCTTCATACAATCCCAGAGCCTTATTCAATTTAGTAACGTCTGACATGTCATAACCTTCTTGTTGTCGTTTGATCTCATCCCATATATCTTTTGCAGTAGTGTTGCTATCAACATTTTCAAATAGCTCGTATGGGATAGCTTGCATGACAATATTCTTAGCCTCTATGTCACCCTGAGATCTTTCACGTTTATCACCAGAAAGTTCATAGACTGGAATTGGCATACCAGTATCCGGATGAAAATCAACAACTGGACCATCTCTCAGAGAAGCCCAAATATGTTTAGCTTTCTCACCCTTATAGTCTATGTACTGAGTAATACGATGAAGCCACTGAGTGTACTTGCCATCAAACAACACTGGTGGTCGGGAATCTGATCCAATGATAAGAGTATCTTGAGTAGACATCTTAAATTGAGGTAGATTCGGTATAGATTCGGTATTAAACACAATCTATGATCAGGGTTCAGTATAAAATCTAACAAGAATGTCAGATTCGGTAAAAATTCGGTACAGTAGCAGATTCGGTAAGTGGTTCGGTACTGTAGCAGATTCAGTAACAATTCGGTATACCAAATTCTGTATCAGAAACTGATAAGAATCGCAAGTAACACACCCAAATTCGGTATGGATTCGGTAACCACACAACTTGAAGCCTCATAATACTTAAAACCAATGGATTAAGTGATACAGAAAATCAGATTCTGTATCTGACTCGGTAGTCAGATTCTGTATGAATTTGAAGTTCAAACTCAATTCAATCCCTTTGAATTAGATTCTGTAACCTTGCTGCATAAGGAAACAAGTTAGTATCACACAAAATATCAAAGATACCGAATGTATAGAATATCGAATGTCAACTGTAGCAATTGACAATACCGAGTCTAAGTCTAAAACTTAGAAATATAACAGAATCCTTTCTCAAACCACACCAATTAGCTGCGTATGATCAAACCGAATGTGATAGAATCACAAACACACCACAATCTGCAACACTTAAGATGAATTTCCAGTAATGAAGCAGATTTGGTATGACAGTTACGATATCGAATGTTGATCAAATCTTCAAAACTTGAAGAATTGAAGAAATTGAACCGACAGAAATGTGATTTAACACCTCACGAACACAACTGAATCTTTAAATCTTCACAAAACACCAGAATCAAGCTTGAATTAAGCAATACCGAGAGTTTTAGCCACAAACTCTAAAAATCAACTTGATTCTCCATAATTGAAGTTAAAAAGCTGTAATAATGATCGAAACTCTTTCTAATAGACCTAATACACCTTCGCTGAACTTATCACAAGAATCTGAACGTCAGATTATCAAATTCGATAATACCGAATCTGATTCAATATACCGAGAGTGTTCAGATTCTGTAAACTACAATCTCTGGATCGATATAGTGATGTAGAATCACTTCCTGGCAGCTTTGATACCAAATGATAGGTCAGATCATGTTGAAATTGAGAGAAATGATAAGATAGAATGAGATTCGGTATGTAAGAAGGAGACTCGGTACTAGAGAGAATCGGTACAAATTAAATTCCACAGCTTCTAGAACTCGGTTACAATACCATGGCTATCTAATTAGGACTACATAGGTTCCTTATATAGCCCTCTTCTAAGGAACCTTCATTTAAGCTTAATTCACATTAACACTATACAACTTCGGGGTCCTAACAAACGCTAATATGAAGAAAAAGCTTTTATAAATGAGTTCATATTATGCTACAAAATACTATTGAATACTCTTAATATTCTATATGATTAACTTAATTCTTTTGGGCTATTTTTGAAGGAAATGGCACCGACGACTCGTCAGATTTGAACATGAGCGAGGAAGACTTCCGTGTTTTTCTTGCAGCAAACATAGTCGCAGTACAGGCTGCAATGCAAAACAACAACAATAACTCAGAATGTAGCAATGCAAATAACGCCACAAGAAATCGTGTAGGATGCTCCTACAAAGAATTCATTGCCTGTAAACCTCTGGAATTCGATGGAACCGAGGGTCCAAAAGGATTGAAACGGTGGACCGAAAAGGTTGAATCGGTGTTTGCCATAAGTAAGTGTACTGAAGAAGACAAAGTAAAGTTCGCTACGCATACCTTCACAGGTACTGCGTTAACATGGTGGAATACCTATCTAGAACAAGTGGGACAAGATGCTGCGTACGCACTACTGTGGTCAGCATTCAAACATCTGATTACTGAGCAGTATCGTCCCAGAAGCGAGGTCAACAAGCTAAAAGTAGAGCTTAAGGGATTACGAACACAAGGATTCGATATTACCACGTACGAATGATGATTCACGGAGTTGTGCTTATTGTACCCGAGAGCGTTCGAAGATGAAGAGGAGAAAATCGACGCATTTATAAAAGGGTTACCAGAAAGGATCCAAGAAGATATAAGTTCACACGAGCCCACTTCCATACAAAAGGCGAGTCGAATGGCTCATAAACTCATAAATCAGATTGAGGAAAGAGTTAAAGAGCAGACGGCCGAAGAAGCCAACACGAAACAAATCAAAAGAAAGTGGGAAGAAACCAGTGACAAGGGTCACAATTTTAACAATTAACACAACAATCACAACTTCAATCGCACCAATTATCGCAACAACAAACGCAACAACAATCGTTCCAACAACAACTACAACAACCATCCTAACAACAATAACCACCACAACAATTGTCCCAATATCAATAACAACCGCAACAACAACAATTCCTATAACAATAATAATCAAAAAAAGCCATGCCAAAGGTGTGAAGAGTGTAGTGACCCGAACTTTTCCATGTTTATATATATTAATTGAGATTGATATTTACATGATTAAATGTTTCCAACATGTTAAGCAATCAAACTTGTTAAGACTTGATTAATTGAAATAGGTTTCATATAGACAATTGACCACCCAAGTTGACCGGTGATTCACGAACGTTAAAACTTGTAAAAACTATATGATGACATATATATGGTTATATATATAGTTAACATGATATTATGATAAGTAAACATATCATTAAGTATATTAACAATGAACTACATATGTAAAAACAAGACTACTAACTTAATGATTTTGAAACGAGACATATATGTAACGATTATCGTTGTAACTACATTTAATGTATATATATCATATTAAGAGATATTCGTACATCATAATATCATGATAATATAATAATTTAAAATCTCTTTTGATATTATAAACATTGGGTTAACAACATTTAACAAGATCGTTAACCTAAAGGTTTCAAAACAACATTTACATGTAACGACTAACGATGACTTAACGACTCAGTTAAAATGTATATACATGTAGTGTTTTAATATGTATTCATACACTTTTGAAAGACTTCAAGACACTTATCAAAATACTTCTACTTAACAAAAATGCTTACAATTACATCCTCGTTCAGTTTCATCAACAATTCTACTCGTATGCACCCGTATTCGTACTCGTACAATACACAGCTTTTATATGTATGTACTATTGGTATATACACTCCAATGATCAGCTCTTAGCAGCCCATGTGAGTCACCTAACACATGTGGGAACCATCATTTGGCAACTAGCATGAAATATCTCATAAAATTACAAAAATATGAGTAATCATTCATGACTTATTTACATGAAAACAAAATTACATATCCTTTATATCTAATCCATACACCAACGACCAAAAACACCTACAAACACTTTCATTCTTCAATTTTCTTCATCTAATTGATCTCTCTCAAGTTCTATCTTCAAGTTCTAAGTGTTCTTCATATATTTTACAAGTTCTAGTTACATAAAATCAAGAATACTTTCAAGTTTGCTAGCTCACTTCCAATCTTGTAAGGTGATCATCCAACCTCAAGAAATCTTTGTTTCTTACAGTAGGTTATCATTCTAATACAAGGTAATAATCATATTCAAACTTTGGTTCAATTTCTATAACTATAACAATCTTATTTCAAGTGATGATCTTACTTGAACTTGTTTTCGTGTCATGATTCTGCTTCAAGAACTTCGAGCCATCCAAGGATCCGTTGAAGCTAGATCCATTTTTCTCTTTTCCAGTAGGTTTATCCAAGGAACTTAAGGTAGTAATGATGTTCATAACATCATTCGATTCATACATATAAAGCTATCTTATTCGAAGGTTTAAACTTGTAATCACTAGAACATAGTTTAGTTACTTCTAAACTTGTTCGCAAACAAAAGTTAATCCTTCTAACTTGACTTTTAAAATCAACTAAACACATGTTCTATATCTATATGATATGCTAACTTAATGATTTAAAACCTGGAAACACGAAAAACACCGTAAAACCGGATTTACGTCGTCGTAGTAACACCGCGGGCTGTTTTGGGTTAGTTAATTAAAAACTATGATAAACTTTGATTTAAAAGTTGTTATTCTGAGAAAATGATTTTTATTATGAACATGAAACTATATCCAAAAATTATGGTTAAACTCAAAGTGGAAGTATGTTTTCTAAAATGGTCATCTAGACGTCGCTCTTTCGACTGAAATGACTACCTTTAAAAAACGACTTGTAACTTATTTTTCCGACTATAAACCTATACTTTTTCTGTTTAGATTCATAAAATAGAGTTCAATATGAAACCATAGCAATTTGATTCACTCAAAACGGATTTAAAATGAAGAAGTTATGGGTAAAACAAGATTGGATAATTTTTCTCATTTTAGCTACGTGAAAATTGGTAACAAATCTATTCCAACCATAACTTAATCAACTTGTATTGTATATTATGTAATCTTGAGATACCATAGACACGTATACAATGTTTCGACCTATCATGTCGACACATCTAAATATATTTCGGAACAACCATAGACACTCTATATGTGAATGTTGGAGTTAGCTATACAGGGTTGAGGTTGATTCCAAAATATATATAGTTTGAGTTGTGATCAATACTGAGATACGTATACACTGGGTCGTGGATTGATTCAAGATAATATTTATCGATTTATTTCTGTACATCTAACTGTGGACAACTAGTTGTAGGTTACTAACGAGGACAGCTGACTTAATAAACTTAAAACATCAAAATATATTAAAAGTGTTGTAAATATATTTTGAACATACTTTGATATATATGTATATATTGTTATAGGTTCGTGAATCAACCAGTGGCCAAGTCTTACTTCCCGACGAAGTAAAAATCTGTGAAAGTGAGTTATAGTCCCACTTTTAAAATCTAATATTTTTGGGATGAGAATACATGCAGGTTTTATAAATGATTTACAAAATAGACACAAGTACGTGAAACTACATTCTATGGTTGAATTATCGAAATCGAATATGCCCCTTTTTATTAAGTCTGGTAATCTATGAATTAGGGAACAGACACCCTAATTGACGCGAATCCTAAAGATAGATCTATTGGGCCTAACAAACCCCATCCAAAGTACCAGATGCTTTAGTACTTCGAAATTTATATCATATCCGAAGGGTGTCCCGGAATGATGGGGATATTCTTATATATGCATCTTGTTAATGTCGGTTACCAGGTATTCACCATATGAATGATTTTTATCTCTATGTATGGGATGTGTATTGAAATATGAAATCTTGTGGTCTATTATTATGATTTGATATATATAGGTTAAACCTATAACTCACCAACATTTTTGTTGACGTTTTAAGCATGTTTATTCTCAGGTGATTATTAAGAGCTTCCGCTGTCGCATACTTAAATAAGGACGAGATTTGGAGTCCATGCTTGTATGATATTGTGTAAAAACTGCATTCAAGAAACTTATTTTGTTGTAACATATTTGTATTGTAAACCATTATGTAATGGTCGTGTGTAAACATGATATTTTAGATTATCATTATTTGATAATCTACGTAAAGCTTTTTAAACCTTTATTGATGAAATAAAGGTTATGGTTTGTTTTAAAATGAATGCAGTCTTTGAAAAACGTCTCATATAGAGGTCAAAACCTCGCAACAAAATCAATTAATATGGAACGTTTTTAATCAATAAGAACGGGACATTTCAGTTGGTATCAGAGCGTTGGTCTTAGAGAACCAGAAAATTTGCATTAGTGTGTCTTATCGAGTTTGTTAGGATGCATTAGTGAGTCTGGACTTCGACCGTGTTTTCTTTAAAAATGATTGCTTAACATTTTTGTTGGAAACTATATATTTTTAACATATGAATATTATGTGATATATTAATCTCTTAACGTGTTTGATATTATGTGATAGATGTCTACCTCTAGAACAAGTCCCATTGACTCAACTAATAATAATGAAGAGTTAAATGTAAATTGGAATTATTCGTGGACTGATTCACAAGTTCCCGAAGAGGAACCGGAAGAGGAGTCGGAACCGGAAGAAGAATCGGAACCGGAAGAAGAATCGGAACCGGAAGAAGAAATAGAACCGGTGGGGGAAATAATAAAACGGTTAAGTAAAAGAGAATCCTCAACCAACCGACCAAGGTTAATTATGGTCAATGGTGTTTCCGCCAAGGAAGCAAAATATTGGGAGGATTACCAATTCTCCGATGAATCGGATTCCGACGAGAATTCCGATGATGTTATAGAAATTACCCCAACTGAATTTAAAAAGGCAAAAGAAAATAATAAGGGAAAGGGCATAAAAATAGAGAAATCTAATTCCAACCCCGATGAACTTTATATGTATCGTCAACCCCCGAAGTCCTTAAGTTGTAACAATGACCCGGGAACCTCTAAACCACCAGGTTTTTCTAAACCAATGTGGAAAACGACGGCTCGTATTAGGGGAACATCATATATCCCTAGAAACTTGGCAAAACGAACCAAAACCGAAGAAGAAGAAATAAGCGAGTCGGAATAAGATAGTTGTATTCGTGTGGTGTAATATATGTAATATAGTATGCCTATGCTTTATGATATATGTAAAAATTGCTTGTATTAATAAGTATTTTTTTATGAATCTAACTCTTGTCTATTTTACAGTATAAAAACACAAAATGGATAGACAACCCAATATTTTAAGAGACCTACCCGGAGACATGATTGATGAAATCTTGTCTAGAGTCGGTCAGAATTCTTCGGCACAACTATTTAAGGCGAGATCAGTTTGTAAGACATTCAAAGAACGTTCCAAGAATGTCTTGGTTTATAAGAGACTTTCGTTTGAAAGATGGGGGATATCACATTGGGAAACCCATAAGTTACGATGTGTTTACTTTGACGCATATATTGCGGGGAACCCAAATGCTATTTTACGCAACGGGTTAAGAAATTATTTTGACTCAATATATCCGAATATTGGACTTCGTGATTTAGAAAAAGCGGCTAACATGCAACATAAAGAAGCATGTTATGCTTACGGATTAGTAATGTTTGCTTCTCACCAAAGTGAGAACAAGAACATCGGGCTACAACTATTAAACAAAACGTTCCCACAAGTGACGGAGTCGGTAATTGGAGTAAGAAATGAGGTTTTTAGATTGTTACGGGACTGTTGGACATTACGTAACCCTCGTCCCTTTGACGACGTTACAACACGCTGTCTTATCAACGGCCATAACGGTTATGTTGCACAAGACCAAGGATGGGAAGTAGTCCTAGTAAAACCAGAATGCATGACTTGTTTCTGGACGTATGAATTACGTGTCTTTATTGCCTTTGCTGAACGACTTGTGTACTAGCTAGAATTATCTTCACAACTATCTTGTATCAAAGTTATTGTGTGCTATATTTCATGCTTTATGTAAAATAAGCAGTATTGTAAGTTTGTAAAATATTGTATAAAAGTTTGAACGCGAAATATTATTATAATCAGTTTTTCATATAGAATTGTAGTAGTTGAATTGTATATTAGCTACTAAGTATGAACTTAACGGGTAGGTACTACCCGAATTTAAACTTATAAAACGCTAATATGAAGAAAAAGCTTTTATAAATGAGTTCATATTATGCTACGAAATACTATTAACTACTCTTAATATTCTGTATGATTAACTTGTTCCATTTGACTATTTTGAAGGAAATGGCACCGACTACTCGACACACCGTGAATATGAATGAAGAGGAATTCCGTACTTTTCTAGCTTCAAACATAGCCGCAGTATAGGCTGCGCTACATACCAACAATAACCTTGGATCTAGCAGTACAGGAAATCGTGTAGGATGCACCTACAAAGAATTCACTGCCTGCAAACCTTTGGAATTTGATGGAACCGAAGGACCGATCGGATTGAAACGGTGGACCGAGAAGGTCGAATCGGTGTTTGCCATAAGTAAGTGTACTGAAGAGGACAAAGTGAAGTACGCTACGCATACCTTCACAGGTTCTGCGTTAACATGGTGGAATACCTATCTAGAGCAAGTGGGACAAGACGATGCGTACGCACTACCGTGGTCAGCATTCAAGCACTTGATGAACGAGAAGTACCGTCCCAGAACCGAGGTCAATAAGCTCAAGACAGAACTTAGAGGGTTACGAACCCAAGGATTTGATATTACCACGTACGAAAGACGATTCACAGAATTGTGCCTATTGTGTCCGGGAGCATTCGAAGATGAGGAAGAGAAGATCGACGCGTTTGTGAAAGGATTACCGGAAAGAATCCAAGAAGATATAAGTTCACACGAGCCCGCCTCCATACAACAGGCATGTAGAATGGCTCACAAACTAGTGAACCAGATTGAAGTAAGAATTAAAGAACAGACTGCTGAAGAGGCCAATGTGAAGCAAGTCAAAAGAAAGTGGGAGGAAAACGGTGATAAGAATCACCAATACAACAACAACAGCAATTACAACAATAATCGCAACAATTATCCCAACAATCGCAACATCAATCGCAACTACAACAAACGGCCCAACAACAACAACAACAACAACAGCAACTACAACAATCATCCCAACAACAATAATAACCGCAACAACAACAACAATCAGAAGCAGCTATGCCAAAGGTGTGAAAAGAATCACTCGGGGTTCTGCACCAAATTTTGCAACAAGTGTAAAAGAAATGGTCATAGCGCGGCGAAGTGTGAGGTCTATGGACCAGGGGTTAATAGAACGAAAGGAACAAATGGTGTCGGAACGAGTAATGGCGGAGCAAGTAGTGTCGGAGCAAGTTATGCCAATGTAGTTTGTTATAAATGTGGAAAACCGGGCCACATTATTAGAAATTGCCCGAACCAGGAGAACACGAATGGACAAGGCCGCGGAAGAGTTTTCAATATTAATGCGGCAGAGGCACAGGAAGACCCGGAGCTTGTTACGGGTACGTTTCTTATTGACAATAAATCTGCTTACGTTTTATTTGATTCGGGTGCGGATAGAAGCTATATGAGTAGAGATTTTTGTGCTAAATTAAGTTGTCCATTGACGCCTTTGGATAGTAAATTTTTACTCGAATTAGCAAATGGTAAATTAATTTCAGCAGATAATATATGTCGGAATCGAGAAATTAAACTGGTTAGCGAAACATTTAAGATTGATTTGATACCAGTGGAGTTAGGGAGTTTTGATGTGATAATCGGTATGGACTGGTTGAAGGAAGTGAAAGCAGAGATCGTCTGTTACAAAAATGCAATTCGCATTATACGAGAAAAAGGAAAACCCTTAATGGTGTACGGAGAAAAGGGCAACACGAAGCTACATCTTATTAGTAATTTGAAGGCACAAAAACTAATAAGAAAAGGTTGCTATGCTGTTCTAGCACACGTCGAGAAAGTACAAACTGAAGAAAAGAGCATAAATGATGTTCCCATTGCAAAAGAATTTCCCGATGTATTTCCGAAAGAATTACCGGGATTACCCCCACATCGATCCGTTGAATTTCAAATAGATCTTGTACCAGGAGCTGCACCAATAGCTCGTGCTCCTTACAGACTCGCACCCAGCGAGATGAAAGAACTGCAAAGCCAATTACAAGAACTTTTAGAGCGTGGTTTCATTCGACCAAGCACATCATCGTGGGGAGCTCCTGTTTTGTTTGTCAAGAAGAAAGATGGTACATTCAGGTTGTGTATCGACTACCGAGAGTTGAACAAACTTACCATCAAGAACCGCTACCCACTACCGAGAATCGACGACTTATTTGATCAACTACAAGGCTCGTCTGTTTATTCAAAGATTGACTTACGTTCCGGGTATCATCAAATGCGGGTGAAAGAAGATGATATTCCAAAGACTGCTTTCAGAACACGTTACGGTCATTACGAGTTTATGGTCATGCCATTTGGTTTAACTAATGCACCAGCTGTGTTCATGGACCTTATGAACCGAGTGTGTGGACCATACCTTGACAAGTTTGTCATTGTTTTCATTGATGACATACTTATTTACTCAAAGAATAACCAAGAACACGGTGAACATTTGAGAAAGGTGTTAGAAGTATTGAGGAAGGAAGAATTGTACGCTAAGTTTTCAAAGTGTGCATTTTGGTTGGAAGAAGTTCAATTCCTCGGTCACATAGTGAACAAAGAAGGTATTAAGGTGGATCCGGCAAAGATAGAAACTGTTGAAAAGTGGGAAACCCCGAAAACTCCGAAACACATACGCCAGTTTTTAGGACTAGCTGGTTACTACAGAAGGTACATCCAAGACTTTTCCAGAATAGCAAAACCCTTGACTGCATTAACGCATAAAGGGAAGAAATTTGAATGGAATGATGAACAAGAGAAAGCGTTTCAGTTATTGAAGAAAAAGCTAACTACGGCACCTATATTGTCATTGCCTGAAGGGAATGATGATTTTGTGATTTATTGTGATGCATCAAAGCAAGGTCTCGGTTGTGTATTAATGCAACGAACGAAGGTGATTGCTTATGCGTCTAGACAATTGAAGATTCATGAACAAAATTATACGACGCATGATTTGGAATTAGGCGCGGTTGTTTTTGCATTAAAGACTTGGAGGCACTACTTATATGGGGTCAAAAGTATTATATATACCGACCACAAAAGTCTTCAACACATATTTAATCAGAAACAACTGAATATGAGGCAGCGTAGGTGGATTGAATTATTGAATGATTACGACTTTGAGATTCGTTACCACCCGGGGAAGGCAAATGTGGTAGCTGATGCCTTGAGCAGGAAGGACAGAGAACCCATTCAAGTAAAATCTATGAATATAATGATTCATAATAACCTTACTACTCAAATAAAGGAGGCGCAACAAGGAGTTTTAAAAGAGGGAAATTTAAAGGATGAAATACCCAAAGGATCAGAGAAGCATCTTAATATTCGGGAAGACGGAACCCGGTATAGGGCTGAAAGGATTTGGGTACCAAAATTTGGAGATATGAGAGAAATGGTACTTAGAGAAGCTCATAAAACCAGATACTCAATACATCCTGGAACGGGGAAGATGTACAAGGATCTCAAGAAACATTTTTGGTGGCCGGGTATGAAAGCCGATGTTGCTAAATACGTAGGAGAATGTTTGACGTGTTCTAAGGTCAAAGCTGAGCATCAAAAACCATCAGGTCTACTTCAACAACCCGAAATCCCGGAATGGAAATGGGAAAACATTACCATGGATTTCATCACTAAATTGCCAAGGACTGCAAGTGGTTTTGATACTATTTGGGTAATAGTTGATCGTCTCACCAAATCGGCACACTTCCTACCAATAAGAGAAGATGACAAGATGGAGAAGTTAGCACGACTGTATTTGAAGGAAGTTTTCTCCAGACATGGAATACCAATCTCTATTATCTCTGATAGGGATGGCAGATTTATTTCAAGATTCTGGCAGACATTACAGCAAGCATTAGGAACTCGTCTAGACATGAGTACTGCCTATCATCCACAAACTGATGGGCAGAGTGAAAGGACGATACAAACGCTTGAAGACATGCTACGAGCATGTGTTATTGATTTCGGAAACAGTTGGGATCGACATCTACCGTTAGCAGAATTTTCCTACAACAACAGCTACCATTCAAGCATTGAGATGGCGCCGTTTGAAGCACTTTATGGTAGAAAGTGCAGGTCTCCGATTTGTTGGAGTGAAGTGGGGGATAGACAGATTACGGGTCCGGAGATTATACAAGAAACTACCGAGAAGATCATCCAAATTCAACAACGGTTGAAAACCGCCCAAAGTCGACAAAAGAGCTACGCTGACATTAAAAGAAAAGATATAGAATTTGAAATTGGAGAGATGGTCATGCTTAAAGTTGCACCTTAGAAAGGCGTTGTTCGATTTGGTAAATGAGGGAAATTAAATCCAAGGTATATTGGACCATTCAAGATTATTGATCGTGTCGGACCAGTAGCTTACCGACTAGAGTTACCTCAACAACTCGCGGCTGTACATAACACTTTCCACGTCTCGAATTTGAAGAAATGTTTTGCTAAAGAAGATCTCACTATTCCGTTAGATGAAATCCAAATCAACGAAAAACTTCAATTCATCGAAGAACCCGTCGAAATAATGGATCGTGAGGTTAAAAGACTTAAGCAAAACAAGATACCAATTGTTAAGGTTCGATGGAATGCTCGTAGAGGACCCGAGTTCACCTGGGAGCATGAAGATCAGATGAAGAAGAAATACCCGCATCTATTTCCAGAAGATTCGTCAACACCTTCAACAGCTTAAAATTTCGGGACGAAATTTATTTAACGAGTAGGTACTGTAGTGACCCGAACTTTTCCATGTTTATATATATTAATTGAGATTGATATTTACATGATTAAATGTTTCCAACATGTTAAGCAATCAAACTTGTTAAGACTTGATTAATTGAAATAGGTTTCATATAGACAATTGACCACCCAAGTTGACCGGTGATTCACGAACGTTAAAAATTGTAAAAACTATATGATGACATATATATGGTTATATATATAGTTAACATGATATTATGATAAGTAAACATATCATTAAGTATATTAACAATGAACTACATATGTAAAAACAAGACTACTAACTTAATAATTTTGAAACGAGACATATATGTAACGATTATCGTTGTAACTACATTTAATGTATATATATCATATTAAGAGATATTCGTACATCATAATATCATGATAATATAATAATTTAAAATCTCTTTTGATATTATAAACATTGGGTTAACAACATTTAACAAGATCGTTAACCTAAAGGTTTCAAAACAACATTTACATGTAACGACTAACGATGACTTAACGACTCAGTTAAAATGTATATACATGTAGTGTTTTAATATGTATTCATACACTTTTGAAAGACTTCAAGACACTTATCAAAATACTTCTACTTAACAAAAATGCTTACAATTACATCCTCGTTCAGTTTCATCAACAATTCTACTCGTATGCACCCGTATTCGTACTCGTACAATACACAGCTTTTATATGTATGTACTATTGGTATATACACTCCAATGATCAGCTCTTAGCAGCCCATGTGAGTCACCTAACACATATGGGAACCATCATTTGGCAACTAGCATGAAATATCTCATAAAATTACAAAAATATGAGTAATCATTCATGACTTATTTACATGAAAACAAAATTACATATCCTTTATATCTAATCCATACACCAACGACCAAAAACACCTACAAACACTTTCATTCTTCAATTTTCTTCATCTAATTGATCTCTCTCAAGTTCTATCTTCAAGTTCTAAGTGTTCTTCATATATTTTACAAGTTCTAGTTACATAAAATCAAGAATACTTTCAAGTTTGCTAGCTCACTTCCAATCTTGTAAGGTGATCATCCAACCTCAAGAAATCTTTGTTTCTTAAAGTAGGTTATCATTCTAATACAAGGTAATAATCATATTCAAACTTTGGTTCAATTTCTATAACTATAACAATCTTATTTCAAGTGATGATCTTACTTGAACTTGTTTTCGTGTCATGATTCTGCTTCAAGAACTTCGAGCCATCCAAGGATCCGTTGAAGCTAGATCCATTTTTCTCTTTTCCAGTAGGTTTATCCAAGGAACTTAAGGTAGTAATGATGTTCATAACATCATTCGATTCATACATATAAAGCTATCTTATTCGAAGGTTTAAACTTGTAATCACTAGAACATAGTTTAGTTACTTCTAAACTTGTTCGCAAACAAAAATTAATCCTTCTAACTTGACTTTTAAAATCAACTAAACACATGTTCTATATCTATATGATATGCTAACTTAATGATTTAAAACCTGGAAAAACGAAAAACACCGTAAAACCGGATTTACGTCGTCGTAGTAACACCGCGGGCTGTTTTGGGTTAGTTAATTAAAAACTATGATAAACTTTGATTTAAAAGTTGTTATTCTGAGAAAATGATTTTTATTATGAACATGAAACTATATCCAAAAATTATGGTTAAACTCAAAGTGGAAGTATGTTTTCTAAAATGGTCATCTAGACGTCGTTCTTTCGACTGAAATGACTACCTTTACAAAAATGACTTGTAACTTATTTTTCCGACTATAAACCTATACTTTTTATGTTTAGATTCATAAAATAGAGTTCAATATGAAACCATAGCAATTTGATTCACTCAAAACGGATTTAAAATGAAGAAGTTATGGGTAAAACAAGATTGGATAATTTTTCTCATTTTAGCTACGTGAAAATTGGTAACAAATCTATTCCAACCATAACTTAATCAACTTGTATTGTATATTATGTAATCTTGAGATACCATAGACACGTATACAATGTTTCGACCTATCAAGTCGACACATCTATATATATTTCGGAACAACCATAGACACTCTATATGTGAATGTTGGAGTTAGCTATACAGGGTTGAGGTTGATTCCAAAATATATATAGTTTGAGTTGTGATCAATACTGAGATACGTATACACTGGGTCGTGGATTGATTCAAGATAATATTTATCGATTTATTTCTGTACATCTAACTGTGGACAACTAGTTGTAGGTTACTAACGAGGACAGCTGACTTAATAAACTTAAAACATCAAAATATATTAAAAGTGTTGTAAATATATTTTGAACATACTTTGATATATATGTATATATTGTTATAGGTTCGTGAATCAACCAGTGGCCAAGTATTACTTCCCGACGAAGTAAAAATTTGTGAAAGTGAGTTATAGTCCCACTTTTAAAATCTAATATTTTTGGGATGAGAATACATGCAGGTTTTATAAATGATTTACAAAATAGACACAAGTACGTGAAACTACATTCTATGGTTGAATTATCGAAATCGAATATGCCCCTTTTTATTAAGTCTGGTAATCTATGAATTAGGGAACAGACACCCTAATTGACGCGAATCCTAAAGATAGATCTATTGGGCCTAACAAACCCCATCCAAAGTACCGGATGCTTTAGTACTTCGAAATTTATATCATATCCGAAGGGTGTCCCGGAATGATGGGGATATTCTTATATATGCATCTTGTTAATGTCGGTTACCAGGTGTTCACCATATGAATGATTTTTATCTCTATGTATGGGATGTGTATTGAAATATGAAATCTTGTGGTCTATTATTATGATTTGATATATATAGGTTAAACCTATAACTCACTAACATTTTTGTTGACGTTTTAAGCATGTTTATTCTCAGGTGATTATTAAGAGCTTCCGCTGTCGCATACTTAAATAAGGACGAGATTTGGAGTCCATGCTTGTATGATATTGTGTAAAAACTGCATTCAAGAAACTTATTTTGTTGTAACATATTTGTATTGTAAACCATTATGTAATGGTCGTGTGTAAACAGGATATTTTAGATTATCATTATTTGATAATCTACGTAAAGCTTTTTAAACCTTTATTGATGAAATAAAGGTTATGGTTTGTTTTAAAATGAATGCAGTCTTTGAAAAACGTCTCATATAGAGGTCAAAACCTCGCAACGAAATCAATTAATATGGAACATTTTTAATCAATAAGAACGGGACATTTCAAAGAGTACCACCCGAATGAGTTCTGCACGACATTTTGCACCAAGTGTAAAAGAACTGGCCATGGTGCGAGAAAGTGTGAGGTCTACGGCCCAATGAATAACAGAAATAAAAGAACAGATAATGTCGGAACAAGTAATGCCACCTTTGTTTGTTATGGATGTGGAAAAACGGGCCACATTAGGAGTAATTGCCCGAACTCAGAGAAAAATAATGGGCAAAGTCGTGGAAGAGTTTTCAATATTAATACGGCAGAAGCGCAGGAAGACCCGGAGCTTGTTACGGGTACCTTTCTCATTGACAATAAATCTGCTTATGTTTTATTTGATTCGGGTGCGGATAGGAGCTATATGAGTAGAGATTTTTGTGCCAAATTAAGTTGTCCATTGACGCCTTTAGATAATAAATTTTTACTTGAATTAGCAAACGGTAAATTAATTTCAGCAGATAATATATGTCGGAAATGAGAAATTAAACTGGTTAGCGAAACGTTTAAGATTGATTTGATACCGGCATGGACTGGTTGAAAGAGGTGAAAGCAGAGATCGTTTGTTACAAAAATGCGATTCGCATCATACGAGAAAAAGGAAAACCCTTAATGGTGTACGGAGAAAAGAGCAACGTGAAGCTAAATCTTATTAGTAATTTGAAGGCGCAAAAACTAATAAGAAAAGGTTGCTATGCTGTTCTAGCACATGTCGAGAAAGTACAAATCGAAGAAATAAACATCAATGATGTTCCCGTCGCAAAAGAGTTTTCCAATGTATTTCCAAAAGAATTACCGGGATTACCTCCACACCGATCCATTGAATTTCAAATAGACTTGGTACCAGGAGCTCCCCAATAGCCCGTGCTCCATATAGACTTGCACACAGCAAAATGAAGGAACTCCAGAGCCAATTACAGGAACTTTTAGAGCGAGGTTTCATTCGACCAAGCACGTCACCGTGGGGAGCCCCTGTTTTGTTTGTCAAGAAGAAAGATGGTACATTCAGGTTGTGTATCGACTACCGAGAGTTGAACAAACTTACCACCAAGAACCGTTACCCACTACCGAGAATCGACGACTTATTTGATCAATTACAAGGTTCGTCAGTTTATTCGAAGATTGATTTATATTTCGGATATCATCAAATGCGGGTGAAGGAGGATGATATTCCGAAGACTGCTTTTAAGACGCGTTACGGTCATTACGAGTTTATGGTTATGCCGTTTGGTTTAACTAACACACCAGCTGTGTTCATGGACCTCATGAACCGAGTTTGTGGGCCATATCTTGACAAGTTTTCATTGTCTTCATCGATGACATACTTATCTACTCAAAGAATGATCAAGAGCACGAAGAACATTTGAGAAAAGTGCTAGAGTTATTAAGGAAAGAAAAACTGTACGCTAAGTTTTCAAAGTGTGCATTTTGGTTGGAAGAAGTTCAATTTCTCGGTCAAATAGTGAACAAAGAAGGTATTCAGGTGGATCCGGCAAAGATTGAAACCGTTGAAAAGTGGGAAACCCCGAAAACTCTGAAACACATACGCCAATTTTTAGGATTAGCTGGTTACTACAGAAGATTCATCCAAGATTTTTCCAAAATAGCAAAACCCTTGACTGCATTAACGCATAAAGGGAAGAAATTTGAATGGAAGGATGAACAAGAAAAAGCATTTCAATTGTTGAAGAAAAAGTTAACTACGGCACCTATATTGTCATTGCCTGAAGGGAATGATGATTTTGTGATATATTGTGACGCCTCAAAGCAAGGCCTCGGTTGTGTATTAATGCAACGAACGAAAGTAATTGCTTATGCGTCTAGACAATTGAAGATTCACGAGCAGAATTATACGACACATGATTTGGAATTAGGCGCGGTTGTTTTTGCATTAAAGACTTGGAGACACTACTTATATGGGGTCAAAAGTATCATATATACCGACCACAAAAGTCTCCAGCATATATATTTAATCAGAAAAAACTGAACATGAGGCAGCGTAGATGGATTGAATTGTTAAATGATTACGATTTTGAGATTCGTTACCACCCGGGGATGGCGAATGTGGTAGCCGACGCTTTGAGTAGAAAGGACAGAGAACCTATGCGGGTAAAAGCTATGAATATAATTATTCGTACTAATCTTACTACTCAAATAAAGGAGGCGCAGCAGGGAGTTGTAAAAGAAGGAAAGTTGAAGAATGAAATACCTAAAGGATCGGAGAAACATCTTAATATTTAGGAAGACGGAACTCGGTATAGGGCTGAAAGAATTTGGGTACCAAAGTTTGGAGATATGAGAGAAAAGGTACTTAAGGAAGTACATAAAACCAGATATTCAATACATCCCGGAGCGGGGAAGATGTACAAAGATCTCAAGAAACACTTTTGGTGGTCAGGTATGAAAGTCGATATTGCTAAATACGTAGGAGAATGTTTGACGTGTTCTAAAGTCAAAGCTGAACATCAAAAACCATCGGGTCTACTTCAACAACCTGAAATCCCAGAATGGAAATGGGAAAACATTACCATGGATTTCATTACTAAATTGCCAAGGACTGCAAGTGGTTATGATACTATTTGGGTAATAGTCGATCGTCTTACCAAATTAGCACACTTTCTACCAATGAGAGAAGATGATAAAATGGAGAAGTTGGCGCGATTATATTTAAAGGAAGTTGTCTCCAGACATGGAATACCAATCTCTATTATCTCTGATAGGGATGATAGATTTGTTTCAAGGTTTTGGCAGACACTGCAATAAGCATTGGGGACTCTTCTAGACATGAGTACTGCTTATCATCCACAAACTGATGGGCAAAGTAAAAGGACGATACAGACCCTTGAAGACATGCTACGAGCATGTGTTATCGATTTCGGAAACAGTTGGGATCGACACCTACCGTTAGCAGAATTTTCCTACAACAACAGTTACCATTCAAGTATTGAAATGGCGCCATTTGAAGCACTTTATGGTAGAAAGTGCAGGTCTCCGATTTGTTGGAGTGAAGTGGGGGATAGACAGATTACGGGTCCGAAGATAATACAAGAAACTACCGAGAAAATCATCCAAATTCAACAACGATTGAAAATTGCCCAGAGTCGATAAAAGAGCTACGCGGACAGTAAAAGAAAAGATATAGAATTTGAGATTGGAGAAATGGTTATGCTTAAGGTTTCACCTTCGAAAGGCGTTGTTTGATTTGGTAAACGGGGGAAACTAAATCCAAGGTACATTGGAACATTCAAGATTATAGATCGTGTCGGACCAGTAGCTTACCAACTTGAGTTACCTCAACAACTCGCGGCTGTACATAACACTTTTCACGTCTCAAATTTGAAGAAATGTTTTGCTAAAGAAGATCTCACTATTCCATTAGACAAAATCCAAATCAACGTAAAACTTCAATTCATTGAAGAACCCATCGAAATAATGGATCGTGAGGTTAAAAGACTTAAGAAAAACAACATACCAATTGTTAAGGTTCGATGGAATGCTCGTAGAAGACCTGAGTTCACCTGGGAGCGTGAAGATCAGATGAAGAAGAAACACATGCACCTATTTCCAGAAGATTCGTCAACACCTTCTACAGCTTAAAATTTCGGGACGAAATTTATTTAACAGGTAGGTACTGTAGTGACCCGAACTTTTCCATGATTATATATTAAATGAAAACTATATTTGCATGATTAAATGTTTCCAACATGTTAAGCAATCAAACTTGTTAAGACTTGATTATTTGAAATGAGTTTCATGTAGACAATTGACCACCCAAGTTGACCGGCGATTCACGAACATTAAAACTTGTAAAAATTATATGATATATATATATATATATATATATATATATATATATATATATATATATATATATATATATATATATATATATATATATATATATATATATATATATATATAGTTAACATGATATTATGATAAGAAAGTATCTCACTAGGTATATTAACAATGAGTTATATACATAAAATGAGACTATTGAATTAAGAAAACTCGAAACGATAAATATAATGATTATCGTTATAACAACGTCTTACTAAATACATATGTATCATATTAAGATATTAATACACTATGTTTAACATCAAGAAATGATAATTACATATATCATTAAGCGTATTAACAATGAACTACACGAGTAAGATGAGACTACTAACTTAAGGATTTCGAAATAATACATATATGTAACGATTATCGTTGTAATAGTATTTTACACATATATATATATGATATTAAGATATATTAATACACCATGTTAACATGTTAACATAACAATTTAACATCTCATTTAAGTGTAATAACAATGGATCAATTACATTTAACAAGATCGATAACTTAAAGGTTCCGAAACAACACTTACATATAACGACTAACGATGACTTAACAACTCAGTTAAATGTATATACATATAGTGTATTAAGATGTATTAATACACTTTTGGAAAACTTCATGACATATATCAAAGTACTTCTACTTAACAAAAATACTTACAATTACATCCTCATTCATTTTCATCAACAATTCTACTCGTATGCACCCGTATTCGTACTCGTACAATACACAGCTTCTAAGATGTATATACTATTGGTATATACATTCAATCATCAGCTCCTTAGCAGCCCATGTGAGTCATTAAACATGTGAGAACCATCATTTGGCAACTAGCATGAAATATCTCACAAAATTACAAAAAATATTATAAATCATTCATGAATTATTTACATGAAAACAAACTTACACATCCTTTATATCTAATCCATATACCAACGACCAAAAACACCTACAAACACTTTCATTCTTCAATTTTCTTCATCTAATTAATCTCTCTCAAGTTCTATCTTCAAGTTCTAAGTGTTCTTCATAAATTCTATAAGTTCTAGTTTCATAAAATCAAGAATACTATCAAGTTTACAAGATTACTTCCAAGCTTTCTAATCCAATCCAAGTAATCATCTAAGCTCAAGAAATCTTTCTTATTTATAGTAAGATATCTTTCTAATACAAGGTAATACTCATATTCAAACTTTTATTCAATTTCTATAACTATAACTATCTTATTTCGAGTGGAAATCTTACTTGAACTTGTTTTCGTGTCATGATTCTACTTCAAGAACTTTCAAGCCATCCAAGAATCCTTTGAAGCTAGATCAATTTTTGTTACTTCCAGTAGGTGTACCTACTAAACTTGAGGTAGTAATGATGTTCATAACATCATTCAATTCGTATATATATATAACTATCTTATTCGAAGATTTAAACTTGTAATCACTAGAACATAGTTTAGTTAATTCTAAACTTGTTCGCAAATAAAGTTAATCCTTCTAACTTGATTTTCAAAATCAACTAAACACATGTTCTATATCTATATTATATGCTAACTTAATGATTTAAAATCTGGAAACACGAAAAACACCGTAAAACCGAACATACGCCGTTGTAGTAACATCGCGGGCTGTTTTGGGTTTGATAATTAAAAACTATGATAAACTTTGATTTAAAAGTTGTTCTTCTGGGAAAATAATTTTTCTTATGAACATGAAACTATATCCAAAAATCATGGTTAAACTAAAAGTGAAAGTATGTTTTTCAAAATGGTCATCAAGATGTCGTTCTTTAAACGGAAATGACTACCTCTTTAAAAAATGACTTGTAACCTGTATTTCTGACTATAACTTATACTTTTTCTGTTTAGATTCATAAACTTAAGTTCAATATGAAACCATAGCAACTTGAATCACTCAAAACGGATTTGAAACGAAGAAATGACGAGTAAAACAAAATTGGATAAATTTGCTAGTTTTAGCTACGAAAATTTTGTAACAAATCTAGACTAAACATATCCTAACTAATTTATATTGTATTATACATATTATGAAAACTTGGAATACCATAGACACGTATACAATTTTTTACATATCATATCGACCCATCTATATATATATTTCGGAACAACCATAGACACTATATATGCAGTAATGTTTGAGTTAGCTGTACAGGGTTGAGGTTGATTCCAAAATAATATATATACTTTGAGTTGTGATCGAGTCTAAGACTTGTAGACACTGGGTCGTGGATTGATTCGAGATAATATATATTGCTTTATTTCTGCAGATCTAACTGTGGACAACTAGTTGTAGGTTACTAACGAGGACTGCTGACTTAACAAACTCAAATCATTAAAACGTAATAAAAATGTTGTAAATATATTTTAAACATACTTTGATATATATGTACATATTTGTTATAGGTTCGTGAATCGACCAGTGGCCAAGTCTTACTTCCCGACGAAGTAAAAATCTGTGAAAGTGAGTTATAGTCCCACTTTTAAAATCTGATATTTTTGGGATGAGAATACATGTAGTTTTATAAATGTTTTACGAAATAGACACAAGTAATCGAAACTACATTCTATGGTTGAATTATTAAACCGAATATGCCCCTTTTAGCTTGGTAGCCTAAGAATTAGGGAACTGGCCCCTAATTGACGCGAATCCTAAAGGTAGATCTACGGGAACTACCAATCCCCATTCTGGAATTTGGAATGCTTTAGTACTTTGAGTTTATCATGTCCGATGGGTGTCCCGGAATGATGGGGATATTCTATATGCATCTTGTTAATGTCGGTTGAAATGTCCCGTTCATATTGATTATAAACGTTCCATATTAATTGATTTCGTTGCGAGGTTTTGACCTCTATATGAGACGTTTTTCAAAGACTGCATTCATTTTTAAAACAACCATAACCTTTATTTTATCAATAAAGGTTTTAAAAACATTACGTAGATTATTAAATAATGATAATCTAAAATATACTGTTTACACACGACCATTACATAATGGTTTACAATAGAAATATATTACATCGACATATGTTTCTTGAATGCAGTTTTTACACAATATCATACAAACTTGGACTCCAAATCTTGTCCTTATTTTAGTATGCAACAACGGAAGCTCTTAGTATTCACCTGAGAATAAACATGCTTTAAACGTTAACAAAAATGTTGGTGAGTTATAGGTTTAACCTATATATATCAAATCGTAACAATAGACCACAAGATTTCATATTTCAATACACATCCCATACATAGAGATAAAAATCATTCATATGGTGAACACCTGGTAACCGACATTAACAAGATTCATATATAAGAATATCCCCATCATTCCGGGACACCCTTCGGATATGATATAAATTTTGAAGTACTAAAGCATCCGGTACTTTGGATGGGGTTTGTTAGGCCCAATAGATCTATCTTTAGGATTTGCGTCAATTAGGGTGTCTGTTCCCTAATTCTTAGATTACCAGACTTAATAAAAAGGGGCATATTCGATTTCGATAATTCAACCATAGAATGTAGTTTCACGTACTTGTGTCTATTTTGTAAATCATTTATAAAACCTGCATGTATTCTCATCCCAAAAATATTAGATTTTAAAAGTGGGACTATAACTCACTTTCACAGATATTTCCTTCCTCGGAAATAAGACTTGGCCACGGATCGATTCACGAACCTATACAAATATGTACATATATATCAAAGTATGATCAAAATATAATTACAACCATTTTTATTATGTTTTAAAGATTTGAGTGTATTAAGTCAGCTGTCCTCGTTAGTAACCTACAACTAGTTGTCCACAGTTAGATGTACAGAAATAAATCGATATATATTATCTTGAATCAATCCACGGCCAGTGTATACACGTCTCAGGCTAGATCACAACTCAAAGTATATATATTTTTGGAATCAACCTCAACCCGGTATAGCTAACTCCAACATTACTGTATATAGAGTGTCTATGGTTGTTCCAAATAATATATATACATGGGTCGATATGATATGTCAAAACATTTGCATACGTGTCTATGGTATCCCAAGATTACATAATATATTAGAATACATGTATAATACAATATAAGTTAGCTAGGATATGATTTGTATAAATTTGTTAAACATTTCCCGTAGCTAAAAAGATCAAAAATATCCAATCTTGTTTTACCCATAACTTCTTCATTTTAAATCCGTTTTGAGTGAATCAAATTGCTATGGTTTCATATTGAACTCTATTTTAGGAATCTAAACAGAAAAAGTTTAGGTTTATAGTCAGAAATATAAGTTACAAGTCATTTTTGTAAAGGTAGTCATCTCAGTCGAAAGAACGACGTCTAGATGACCATTTTAGAAAACATACTTTCACTTTGAGTTTAACCTTGATTTTTGGATATAGTTTCATGTTCATATGAAAAATCATTTTCCCAGAAGAACAACTTTTAAATCAAAGTTTATCATAGTTTTTAATTATCCCAACCAAAACAGCCACCGGTTTCACTACGACGGCGTATATCCGATTTTATGGTGTTCATCGTGTTTCCAGGTTTTAAATCATTAAGTTAGTATATCATATAGATATAGAACATCTGTTTAGTTGATTTTAAAATTCAAGTTAGAAGGATTAACTTTTGTTTGCGAACAAGTTTAGAATTAACTAAACTATGTTCTAGTGATTACAAGTTTAAACCTTCGAATAAGATAGCTTTATATGTATGAATCGAATGATGTTATGAACATCATTACTACCTCAAGTTTTCTGGATAAAACTACTGGAAATGAGAAAAATGGATCTAACTTCAAAGGATCCTTGGATGGCTTGAAAGTTCTTGAAACAGAATCATGACACGAAAACAGTTCAAGTAAGATTTTCACTCGAAATAAGATTGTTATAGTTGTAGAAATTGAATCAAAGTTTGAATATGAATATTACCTTGAAATAGAAAGATAACCTACTGTAAATAACAAAGGTTCCTTGATCTTAGATGATTACTTGGAATGGATTAGAAAGCTTGGAAGTAAACTTGCAAACTTGGAAGTATTCTTGATTTTTATGAAACTATACTTATGAAATTTATGAAGAACACTTAGAACTTGAAGATGGAACTTGAGAGAAATCAATTAGATGAAGAAAATTGAAGAATGAAAGTGTTTGTAGGTGTTTTTGGTCGTTGGTATATGGATTAGATATAAAGGATATGTAATTTTGTTTTCATGTAAATAAGTCATGAATGATTACTAATATTTTTGTAATTTTATGAGATATTTCATGCTAGTTGCCAAATGATGATTCCCACATGTGTTAGGTGACTCACATGGGCTGCTAAGAGCTGATCATTGGAGTGTATATACCAATAGTACATACATCTAAAAGCTGTGTATTTTACGAGTACGAATACGGGTGCATACGAGTAGAATTGTTGATGAAACTGAACGAGGATGTAATTGTAAGCATTTTTGTTAAGTAGAAGTACTTTGATATGTGTCTTGAAGTCTTTCAAAAGTATAAGAATACATATCAAAACACAACATGTATATACATTCTAATGGAGTCGTTAAGTCTTCGTTAGTCGTTACATGTAAATGTTGTTTTGAAACCTTTAGGTTAACGATCTTGTTAAATGTTGTTAACCCATTGTTTATTATATCAAATGAGATGTTAAATTGTTACATTATCATGATATTATGATATATAATATATCTTAGTATGATATATATACAGTTAAATGTCGTTACAACGATAATCGTTACATATATGTCTCGTTTCGAAATCATTAAGTTAGTAGTCTTATTTTTACGTATGTAGTTCATTGTTAATACACTTAATGATATATTTACTTATCATTTAACATAATTAACCAAGTGTATCAATATCTTAATATGATTCATATGTACCTAGTAAGACGTTGTTATAACGATAATCGTTATATATATCGTTTTCGAGTTTCTTAATTTAATAGTCTCATTTATATGTATATAACACATTGTTAAAATACCTAATGAGATACCTACTTATAATAAAATCATGTTAACTATATATATAACCATATATATGTTATCGTATAGTTTTTACAAGTTTTAACGTTCGTGAATCACCGGTCAACTTAGGTGGTCAATTGTCTATATGAAACCTATTTCAATTAATCAAGTCTTAACAAGTTTGATTGCTTAACACGTTGGAAACATTTAGTCATGTAAATATCAATCTCAATTAATATATATAAACATGGAAAAGTTCAGGTCACTACAGTACCTACCCGTTAAATAAATTTCGTCCCGAAATTTTAAGCTGTTGAAGGTGTTGATGAATCTTCTGGAAATAGATGCGGGTATTTCTTCTTCATCTGATCTTCATGCTCCCAGGTGAACTTGGGTCCTCTATGAGCATTCCATCGAACCTTAACAATCGGTATCTTGTTTTGCTTAAGTCTCTTAACCTCACGATCCATTATTTCAACGGGTTCTTCAATGAACTGAAGTTTTTCTTTGATTTGGATTTCGTCCAACGGAATAGTGAGATCTTTTTTAGCAAAACATTTCTTTAAATTCGAGACGTGGAAAGTGTTATGTACAGCCGCGAGTTGTTGAGGTAGCTCCAGTTGGTAAGCTACTGGTCCGACACGATCTATAATCTTTAATGGTCCAATGTACCTTGGATTTAGTTTCCCCCGTTTACCAAATCGAACAACGCCTTTCCAAGGTGAAACCTTAAGCATGACCATTTCTCCAATTTCAAACTCTATATCTTTTCTTTTACTGTCCGCGTAGCTCTTTTGTCGACTTTGGGCGGTTTTCAACCGTTGTTGAATTTGAATAATTTTCTCGGTAGTTTCTTATATTATCTCTGGACCCGTAATCTGTCTATCCCCTACTTCATTCCAAAAAATCAGAGACCTGTACTTTCTACCATAAAGTGCCTCAAACGGCGTCATCTCAATACTAGAATGATAATTGTTGTTGTAGGAAAATTCTGCTAACGGTAGGTGTCGATCCCAACTGTTTCTGAAATCAATAACACATGCTCGTAGCATGTCTTCAAACGTTTGTATCATCCTTTCGCTCTGCCCATCAGTTTGTGGATGATAGGCAGTACTCATGTCTAGACGAGTCCCCAATGCTTGTTGCAATGTCTGCCAGAACCTTGAAACAAATCTATCATCCTTATCAGAGATAATAGAGACGGGTATTCCATGTCTGAAGACAACCTCCTTCAAATACAATTGCGCCAACTTCTCCATTTTGTCATCTTCTCTCATTGGCAGGAAGTGTGCTGACTTGGTGAGACAATCAATTATTACCCAAATAGTATCATAACCACTTGCAGTCCTTGCCAATTTAGTAATGAAATCTATGGTAATGTTTTCCCATTTCCATTCCGGGATTTCAGATTGTTGTAGTAGACCTGATGGTTTCTGATGTTTAGCTTTGACCTTAGAACACGTTAAACATTCTCCTACATATTTTACAATATCGGCTTTCATACCCGGCCACCAAAAGTGTTTCTTGAGATCTTTATACATCTTCCTTGCTCCGGGATGTATTGAATATCTGGTTTTATGTGCTTCTTTAAGTACCATTTCTCTCACATCTCCAAATCTTGGTACCCAAATTCTATCAGCCCTATATCGGGTTCCGTCTCCCCGAATATTAATATGTTTCTCTGATCCTTTGGGTATCTCATTCTTCAACTTTCCTTTTTTTACAACCCTCTGTTACGCCTCCTTTATTTGAGTAGTAAGGTTAATACGAATAATTATATTCATAGCTTTTACCCGTATAGGTTCTCTGTCCTTTCTACTCAAAGCGTCGGCTACCACATTCGCCTTCTCCGGGTGGTATCGAATCTCAAAATCATAATCATTCAACAGTTCAATCCACCTGCGTTGTCTCATATTCAGTTGCTTCTGATTAAATATATGTTGGAAACTTTTGTGGTCGGCATATATAATACTTTTGACCCCATATAAATAATGCCTCCAAGTCTTTAATGCAAAAACAACAGCACCCAATTCTAAATCGTGAGTTGTATAATTTTGCTCGTGAATCTTCAATTGTATAGACGCATAAGCAATCACTTTCATTCGTTGCATTAATACACAACCGAGGCAATGCTTTGATGCGTCACAATAAATCACAAAATCATCATTCCCTTCAGGCAATGACAATATAGGTGCCGTAGTTAGCTTTTTCTTCAATAACTGAAACGCCTTCTCTTGTTCATCCTTCCATTCAAATTTCTTCCCTTTATGCGTTAATGCAGTCAAGGGTTTTGCTATTTTAGAGAAATCTTGGATGAATCTTCTGTAGTAACCAGCCAATCCTAAAAATTGACGTATATGCTTCGGAGTTTTTGGGGTTTCCCACTTTTCAACGGTTTCGATCTTTGCCGAGTCCACCTGGATACCTTCTTTGTTCACTATGTGACCGAAGAATTGAACTTCTTCCAACCAAAATGCACACTTTGAAAACTTAGCTTACAGTTTTTCTTTCCTCAATACTTCTAGCACTTTTCTGAAATGTTCTTCATGCTCCTGATCATTCTTTGAGTAAATAAGTATGTCATCGATGAAAACAATGACAAACTTGTCAAGATATGGCCCACACACTCGGTTCATAAGGTCCATGAACATAGCTGGTGCGTTAGTCAATCCAAATGGCATAACCATAAACTCGTAATGACCATAACGCGTCCTAAAAGCAGTTTTTGGAATATCATCCTACTTTACTCGCATTTGATGATATCCAGAACGTAAATCGATTTTCGAATAAACCGACGAGCCTTGTAGTTGATCAAATAAGTCATCAATTCTCGGCAGTGGATAACGGTTTTTGATGGTAAGCTTATTCAACTCTCAGTAGTCAATACACAACCTAAATGTACCATCCTTCTTCTTGACAAACAAAACAGGAGCTCCCCATGGTGATGTGCTTGATCAAATGAAACCACGTTCTAATAGTTCTTGCAGTTGGCTTCGCAGTTCTTTCATCTCGCTGGGTGCGAGTCTGTAAGGAGCATGAGCTATTGGTGCAGCTCCTGGTACAAGATCTATTTGAAATTCAACAGATCGATGTGGAGGTAGTCCCGGTAATTCTTTCGGAAATACATCGGGAAATTCTTTTGCGACGGGAACATCATTGATGCTCTTTTCTTCAGTTTGTACTTTCTCAACGTGTGCTAGAACAGCATAGCAACCTTTTCTTATTAGTTTTTGTGCCTTCAAATTACTAATAAGATGTAGCTTCGTGTTGCCCTTTTCTCCATACACCATTAAGGGTTCTCCTTCTTCTCGTACAATGCGAATTGCATTTTTGTAACATACGATCTCTGCTTTCATCTCCTTCAGCCAGTCCATGCCAACTATTACATCAAAACTCCCTAACTCTACTGGTGTCAAATCAATCTTAAATATTTCGCTACCCAGTTTAATTTCTCGATTCCGGCATATATAATCTGCTGAAATTAATTTACCGTTTGCTAATTCGATTAAAAATTTACTATCCAACGACGTCAATGGACAACTTAATTTAGCACAAAAATCTCTACTCATATAGCTTCTATCCGCACCCGAATCAAATAAAACGTAAGCAGATTTATTGTCAATAAGAAACGTACCCGTAACAAGCTCCGGGTCTTCCTGTACCTCTGCCGCATTAATATTGAAAACTCTTCCGCGGCCTTGTCCATTCGTGTTCTCCTGGTTCGGGCAATTTCTAATATTGTGGCCCAGTTTTCCACATTTATAACAAACTACATTGGCATAACTTGCTCCGACACTACTTGCTCTGCCATTACTCGTTCCGACACCATTTGTTCCTTTCGTTCTATTAACCCCTGGTCCGTAGACCTCACATTTCGCTGCGCTATGACCATTTCTTTTACACTTGTTGCAAAATTTGGTGCAGAACCCCGAGTGATACTTTTCACACCTTTGGCATAGCTGCTTCTGATTGTTGTTGTTGTTGCGGTTGTTATTATTGTTGGGATGATTGTTGTAGTTGTTGTTGTGCCGTTTGTTGTAGTTGCGATTAATGTTGTGATTGTTGGGATAGTTGTTGTTGTTTTGGTAACTCTTATCACCATTTTCCTCCCACTTTCTTTTGACTAACTTCACGTTGGCCTCTTCGGCCGCCTGTTCTTTAATTCTTCTCTCAATCTGGTTCACTAGTTTGTGAGCCATTCTACATGCCTTTTGTATGGAGGCAGGCTCGTGTGAACTTATATCTTCTTGGATTCTCTCCGGTAACCCTTTCACAAATGTGTCGATCTTCTCTTCCTCATCTTCGAATGCTCTCGGACACAATAGGCACAATTCTGTGAATCGTCTTTCGTACGAAGTAATATCGAATCCCTGTATTCGTAATCCTCTAAGTTCTGACTTGAGTTTATTGACCTCGATTCTGGGACGGTACTTCACGTTCATCAAGTGCTTGAATGCTGACCACGGTAGCGCGTAAGCAGTATCTTGTCCCACTTGCTCTAGATAGGTATTCCACCATGTTAACGCAATACATGTGAAGGTATGCGTAGCGTACTTCACTTTGTCTCCTTCAGCACACTTACTTATGGCAAACACCGATTCAACTTTCTCGGTCCACCATTTCAATCTGATTGGTCCTTCGGTCCCATCAAATTCTGAAGGTTTGCAGGCAGTGAATTCCTTGTAGGAGCATCCTACACGATTTCTTGCGCCGTTTGCTGTATTGCTAGATTCAGAGTTATTGTTGGTATGTAGCGTGGCCTGTACTGCGGCTATGTTTGAAGCAAGAAAGGCACAAAATTCCTCTTCGCTCATATTCAAGGTGTGTCGAGTAGTCGGTGCCATTTCCTTCAAAATAGTCAAATGAAACAATTTAATCATACAGAATATTAAGAGTAGTCAATAGTATCTCGTAGCATAATATGAACTCATTTATAAAAGCTTTTTATTCATATTAGCATTTTATAAGTTTAAATTCGGGTACTACCTACCCGTTAAGTTCATACTTAGTAGCTAATATACAATTCAACTACTACAATTCCATATGAAAAACTGATTATAATAATATATCACATACAAATATTCTTCAAACTTACAACTTCGCTATATTACATATAACATGAAATATAGTACACTATGATACAGGACAGTTTTGAAGATAAATCTAGTTAATACGCAAGTTGTTCAGCAAAGGAAATAAAGACACGTAATTCATAAGTCCAGAACCAAGTCATGCATTCTGGTTTTACTAAGACGACTTCCCATCCTTGGTCTTGTAGAAAATAACCGTTATGACCATTAGCTAGGCAGCATGTTGTAATGTCGTCAAAAGGACGAGGGTTTCGTAATGTCCAATAGCCCCGTAATAATCTAAAAACCTTGTTTCTCACCCCAACTAATGAATCCATCACTTGTGGAAAAGTTTTATTTAAAAGCTGCAATCCGATGTTCTTTTTCTCACTTTGGTAAGAAGCGAACATCACTAACCCGTAAGCATAACATGCTTCTTTATGTTGCATGTTAGAAGCTCTTTCTAATTCACAAAATCCTATGTTGGGATATGTTGAGTCAAAATAGGTTCTTAACTCGTAGCGTAAAATTGCATTTGGGTTCCCCGCATTTAACGCTTTAAAGAAAACACGGCGTAACTTAAAGTCTCCCCAATGTGATATACCCCACCTATCAAAGGAAAGCCTTTTATAAACTAAGGCATTTCTGGAAAGTCTTTCAAATGTTTGACAAGTTAATTTCGCCATAACTAAATGTGCTGATGAATTCTGACCGACTCTAGACAAGATTTCCTCAATCATATCCTCTGGTAGGTCTTCTAAAATATTTTCTATTGTCTACCCTTAACGTCCATTTTGTTTTTATACTGTAAAATAGACAAGGATTAGATTCGTAAAAACAAACAATACAAGCAATTTTTACATAGAACATAAAAGTACAAGCACACTACAATACATTTATTACACAACATGCTCACACCCCTCTAATCTGAATCACTGGTTTCTTCTTCTTCGGACTTGGTTCTTTTTCCTAATCTTCTAGGGATATATGATGTTCCTCTAATACGAGTCATCATTTTCCACATTGGTTTAGAAAAACCTGGTGGTTTAGAGGTCCCCGGGTTATTGTCACGATATTGAAAATACGGGTGTTGACGGTACATATAAAGTTCATCGGGGTCGAAATCAGATTTCTTTATTTTGATGCCTTTTCCCTTATTATTTTCTTTTGCCTCATTAGATTGGGTCGGGGTAATTTCTATAACATCATCGGAATCCTCATCAGGATCCGATTCATTGGAAAATTGGTAATTTTCCCAATATTTTGCTTCCTTAGCAGAAACACCATTGACCATTATTAACTTTGGTCCATTGGTTGAGGATTTTCTTTTATTTGACCAGTTTTCTGTGGTTCCTACTATTCCCCCCTCCGGAACCTCTTCTTCTTTCGGTTCCTCTTCTTCTGGTTCCTCTTCTTCCGGTTCCTCTTCTTCCGGTTCCGTTTCCTCTTCTTCCGGTTCTTCGGGAACTTGTGAATCTTGCCAATAAATATTCGAATCTTCGTTATTATTAGGTGAGTCAATGGGATTTGTGCTAGAGGTAGACATCTATCACATAATATCAAACATGTTAAGAGATTAATATATCACATAATATTTACATGTTAATAATATATAGTTTCCAACAAAAATGTTAAGCAATCATTTTTAAAGAAAACACGGTCGAAGTCCAGACTCACTAATGTATCCTAACAAACTCGATAAGACACACTAATGCAAATTTTCTGGTTCTCTAAGACCAACGCTCGGATACCAACTGAAATGTCCCGTTCATATTGATTATAAACATTCCATATTAATTGATTTCGTTGCGAGGTTTCGACCTCTATATGAGACGTTTTTCAAAGACTGCATTCATTTTTAAAACAACCATAACCTTTATTTTATCAATAAAGGTTTTAAAAACATTACGTAGATTATCAAATAATGATAATCTAAAATATACTGTTTACACACGACCATTAAATAATGGTTTACAATAGAAATATATTACATCGACATATGTTTCTTGAATGCAGTTTTTACACAATATCATACAAACATGGACTCCGAATCTTGTCCTTATTTTAGTATGCAACAGCGGAAGCTCTTAGTGTTCACCTGAGAATAAACATGCTTTAAACGTAAACAAAAATGTTAGTGAGTTATAGGTTTAACCTATATATATCAAATCGTAACAATAGACCACAAGATTTCATATTTCAATACACATCCCATACATAGAGATAAAAATCATTCATATGGTGAACACCTGGTAACCGACATTAACAAGATGCATATATAAGAATATCCCCATCATTCCGGGACACCCTTCGGATATGATATAAATTTCGAAGTACTAAAGCATCCGGTACTTTGGATGGGGTTTGTTAGGCCCAATAGATCTATCTTTAGGATTCGCGTCAATTAGGGTGTCTGTTCCCTAATTCTTAGATTACCAGACTTAATAAAAAGGGGCATATTCGATTTCGATAATTCAACCATAGAATGTAGTTTCACGTACTTGTGTCTATTTTGTAAATCATTTATAAAACTTGCATGTATTCTCATCCCAAAAATATTAGATTTTAAAAGTGGGACTATAACTCACTTTCACAGATATTTCCTTCCTCGGAAATAAGACTTGGCCACGGATTGATTCACGAACCTATACAAATATGTACATATATATCAAAGTATGATCAAAATATAATTACAACCATTTTTATTATGTTTTAAAGATTTGAGTGTATTAAGTCAGCTGTCCTCGTTAGTAACCTACAACTAGTTGTCCACAGTTAGATGTACATAAATAAATCGATATATATTATCTTGAATCAATCCATGACCCAGTGTATACACGTCTCAGGCTAGATCACAACTCAAAGTATATATATTTTTGGAATCAACCTCAACCCTGTATAGCTAACTCCAACATTACTGCATATAGAGTGTCTATGGTTGTTCCAAATAATATATATACATGGGTCGATATGATATGTCAAAAAATTTGCATACGTGTCTATGGTATCCCAAGATTACATAATATATTAGAATACATGTATAATACAATATAAGTTAGCTAGGATATGATTTGTATAAATTTGTTAAACATTTCCCGTAGCTAAAAAGATCAAAAATATCCAATCTTATTTTACCCATAACTTCTTCATTTTAAATCTGTTTTGAGTGAATCAAATTGCTATGGTTTCATATTGAACACTATTTTATGAATCTAAACAGAAAAAGTATAGGTTTATAGTCAGAAATATAAGTTACAAGTCATTTTTGTAAAGGTAGTCATTTCAGTCGAAAGAACGACATCTAGATGACCATTTTAGAAAACATACTTTCACTTTGAGTTTAACCTTGATTTTTGAATATAGTTTCATGTTCATATGAAAATCATTTTTCTAGAAGAATAACTTTTAAACCAAAGTTTATCATAGTTTTTAATTATCCAATCCAAAACAGCCCCCTGTTTCACTACGACGGCGTATATCCGATTTTATGGTGTTCATCGTGTTTCCAGGTTTTAAATTATTAAGTTAGCATATCATATAGATATAGAACATGTGTTTAGTTGATTTTAAAAGTCAAGTTAGAAGGATTAACTTTTGTTTACGAACAAGTTTAGAATTAACTAAACTATGTTCTGTTGGAAAAATGATCTGATGAGTCAAAGTATTTTGCAGGAGTTAGAGTCTGGAGTCCTAGAGTCTGAAGTTGCAGATTCTGATAAAGTCAACGTTTTGATTACTTGATGATTAAGCTATGGAAAATTCTGGAGATTTGTTTAAATATTAAGAAGATTGTGTTTTGATTCTGTGTTATCTCTAGAAGATAAACTTTGCATTGTTTAGAATATTTGTTAGTTTTAAGTTTATCTTTTCCTAAGTTTTAGTCAAGTAGTTTAGGAAACCAAATCTTCAAGATTTGGTTTAACTCTGTATAAATAGGGCTACGGTTTATCATTGTAAAGTACCCCTTTTGCACGATTAACATTGTCTTTCTTATATCTTCATATCGTGTTCTCTCAATTATTGTTCTTATAATTCATATTTACTATCCAATTGAGAGTCTGGTGTTCATAGTTCAAATACTGTAAACTTATAACTGGTATCAGAGCAGGAAAGGTGTAAATCCAACTTGGTAATCTTTTAAAATGATCCATATATTGATCAAGATGTCTACCAGTACCATTCTAACCCCAGTTATGGATGGAAAAGGTGTGCCAATATTCGATGGCACAGACTTTGCAACATGGAAACTGAAAGTTCTTTGGTTTCTGGGTTCCGTTCATGAAGATGCTGAGCAAGTCCTCACAACAGGACCTATTATACCTGGTGCAATGGTTGAAGCTGTTCCTGCCACAGATACTGTTGCTGCACAACCTGTTTATTTTCGTGAAACTCCAAGAGATAGATGGACTGAAGCACAAGCCATAAAATTCAAGCTTGATAGCAAGATAAGGAGTATTATAGGCAATGCTATTACTGTTCCAATTCTAAGAAAGATCAGCCATGCCAAGACTGCTAAAGCTATGTGGGATCTTTTGTTTAATGACTATGAAGGAGTCACAGTTGTTAAGACTCAAAAGAAAAAGAATCTGATAAGGTGTTATGAAAACTTTGCTGCTTAGCCGAAAGAATCTTTGAGTGATCTCCATTCAAGATTTCAGGTTCTAATTAATGATCTTGGAAGTGTTGGCGTAGAGAAAACACAACAGGTATTGTGTCAAAAGTTCATTGAATTGTTGCCTTCAAATTTTGAGTCTGTGATTACATCCATGGTAATCAGTGAGAAGATAGACAACTATGAATTAAGTGAGCTGTTTGGTATACTATCAAATTTTGAAGAAACACAATTAAAGAACAAGATTAATGCTAAGAAGGTTGTTAAAGATCCAGAAGATGCATTGGTGGCTACCACAAAGAAGAATAAGCAATTATTCTCCAGTTATTCTAGCAAGGTTGAATCTGAAAGTTATGAAACTTCTGATGATGATAGTGATTCTGATGAAGATGAGGAGATTCAAGATCTGGAAGGGCAGGTGGCTCTTTTGACACAAAGGATTGAGCAGAAAAGGTTTGGTTATAAGAAAGGTAAAGGTAAGAGTACTTTTGATCCAAAGAAAGCTAAATGTTTTAAGTGTGGAAAGATAGGTCACATAGCTGCAGATTGCTGGTCTAAGAGTGAAGGAGGTTCAAATACCAACAAGTCTGTTGACAAGGCAAGAAAGTATAAGCTCAAGTACATGAAGTTGAAGAGTGAAGCAGAAAAGTCAAAGAACAAAAATCAGGAGAAGGCTTTGTAAACAGAAGCATGGGAGGATGAAGATTCATCATCTGATGAGGAAGAGGATAAGTGTCTTATGGCTATAACTGAAAGGGATAGTGGTTCTAGCAAGTTTAAGGAAGATTTGAAAGCTATTGAAAAGATGGATAAAGACTCTACTTGTAATAAAGTTTCTGCCTATAAGGTACAAAATTTTGTAAACTATCTTGATAATGAAAAAGTGAGAATGTTTCAGTATTTGTTACTTGACTTTAAGTGGTGTTTAGAAGATATTGATAGGTTAAGAACACAAATTTTTGATCTTAAAAACACCATCGAAAACAAAGATGCTGAAATTAAAGAGTTAAAAGAATGTGAGGCAGAACTTGACACCTATAAAATGGCATACACAGAAGAAACAAAAAGGCTAAATACTGAATTAGGAAGATCAGTTAAAAGGTCAAAATATTATGAAACAATTTGTAAATCTTGGTGTGTGTCTTCCAAAAAGAATTCTGATGCTATTGCCAAACAAATTCCAAATGATGTCAAGGCTATACTAGGTGAAAACTACATATTAAACAATAATGTGGAAGTTGATCCTAGTGTATTCAAACATGACATTTTACCTGACACTTTTGTAAAATTTGATGGTGACAAAAAGATTTTAACTAATGTATTTGTAAGATCATTAGATCCTATTGAACCCTCAGAGACTATAATACTAGAATGCAGAAATCCACTAGAGTCTGAACTCTTGAAATCTTCAGACTCTAACAGTTTAGTCTCTAAAAGTGAAAGTGTATGTTCTGACCTAGAGTCTGACTCCCAAGAGTCAAGTAGCAAAAGTGATTCTGAATCATTCTCTGATAGTGACACTTGTCCAGATCCAATAAGGTCAACTAAAGGAAGGTCAAAACAAGTAAAGACTATCCAAAAACTCAAAAGGAAAATTTCAAAACTCAATGAAAAAATCAAGAGTCAAGAAAAACCTTTAGTTAAAAGAACATCTTGTTTTCCTGAGAAAATTGAAAAGGTATGGAAACCTAAAGTTTGTGAAAATGTTTTGAAAACAGTTAAGGACAAGTTGATTTGGATTGGGGACAAAGCTTTTGTTTGGAGAGTGAAGAGCACTCCAACTAAACCCACTGAAAAGTGGGTTCCCCTTAAAAACTAACCATTTTCTTTTGTTTTGTGTCTTGTGTAGCAGGGTAATTTGTGGTATTTGGACAGTGGCTGCTC